>NW_009909581.1:78086-109033 GCF_000696875.1 Nestor notabilis
AAGCTTAATTCGAAGCTTAGATGCTTCTAGAGTTCTGATGTTAATCCCATTTATTAGAAAGAAAGCCTACTATAATTGCTCATGCTTGCCATCTCTGTGCCTTACTTGAAATGAAATGTGAAGGCAGGATGTCCTGTCAGTAGATTTTTAAGTCATCTGCACTTTCAGAATAGAGACAAGAGTTAAATTCCTTCTTCTACAATTGAAGAACCTGAGACAAAGGGCATCTTGCTCATAGTCACTCAATAATCAACAGCAGAGTTGGGAATGAAGCAGTCCAGCATACTTTTAGATTAAGGGAAGCTTCAGAGAGCACAGATGTGCCTGCTGTCCCCTTGTGGGCCACAGGGTGTACGGGTCAGGTCTGGCACACAGTAATAGGAAGAATGTTACTGCCTGTGAACTCCCAGCTACTACAATTAACCTGATCTCATCTGCCCAGGTGCTTGTGAATTTGTTCAGATGAAGACATCATAACATGGCTGAAGTTGGGGTTTCAAAGCAGAGGGTATCAAGCAGTCAACTTAATGTGGAGTATAAGTAAGAAACTTTTCCCAGATGCTCTGTGATTATAGCAAAGTGGATCTACAATTGTCCTTTTAGTGTCTGTCCTTATTTCCTGTAAGATAGGAAAGAATGCACTGAACTCCAAAGGAGAGAAGAATATCTCTGTCCTTAGTTGCCTTTTCAGCTATGACATAAAATGTTAAAGAAACTGTCAGTATGCTTTCCTTATGTCCTACTTTCTCTATGCTCCAACTACCTCAAGTCAACTGCATGCTGTAGTGTCAAAGGGAGCATGTTTAGTACAAATGCAAAACACTGTTCCTAATTAAAAGATTCAGGTGTAGAAAAAGGTTCTGAAGGCTTTTCGTGTTCCAGGGTTTTCAAGGACAGGCCAAGGAAATAGAGCAGACCCATGCCAGATAAAAGGCTGGAAACCCCCAGTTTCATCACACAGTAAATCCCTAGAATTGTTCTGACTGAATTTCTGTTGTCTCTAGTAAAATTCTAAGGGTTTCAACATGAGCAAAGTCTGACCTATTCTAAGTGCTGCAAGAAGTCCCACTCCATAGAGTTTCCATTGGTTTTTTTCCAAACCATGTATATAAAAATTGCTGTGTCTGTTCAGGCCAAAGGAGGCTGGGAAACCTGTTGTATTTTTTTAAGCTGTACAAGAGGTAGAGCTATTTACTACACTTAATCTTACAATTTCTGTGTGAGTGAACCTTTGTTAGTTTTCAGATGCATGCTCTAAATTACACTACAGTGTGCTTGCAGTTAAAAATTAAACTGAAGGAGGATTTATTAAGAAAACAGGCACTGATGACATTTCAGTGTTAGAGTATTTCTCTCATTTTTAGGGAAGATTAGTTAATTTACAGCATTTGCTACCAAAGGGCATATCAATAATGATATAAATGTGTTCTGACCATCAGAATTTATACTATGTATGCAATGATTAAGTAGTTTGTCATAATTCAGTCTTTCATCCTGATATGTGATTGTAGCAGAAGGAACAGTAAAATCCTAGTTATTTATCATGGGATGCTGGTTCAAAACAGGAGACCTATTTAAACTATATATATACCCTTTGTGCCCAGCATTTGCTTTTTCCAAAGGGGCAACTATATATAGTTCTGAAGATAGGGTTATTTGTATCCTATATGTCCTGTTGAATTAGGGCTGAAAACAGAAATGCTGCTGGCAAAGCTGTCACAGTTTTTTAGTTCATTTTTGAAAACGAGTGACCTGCAGCAGTGGGGGATGGGCAGGTCTGGGAATGGGAAGCAGGGAAGCTTCAGGGAAGCAGGGAGGCACAGCCCTGCATCATTACAAATGTAATTCATAAAATGTCTTTTCTTCTTCACATCTCTGCTGCATGTGACTGACCAGTGTTTGCCACACTAAGGGTGATACAGAGGTAGGAGGAACAGACATAGCAATGGATAGGAACAGAATTTTACTGTTTTATTTTTTTTAACTGGATTTTAACCAGTTAAAAAACGTTCTCAGAGGTTATTTTTCCTTCCTTGACTGAAAAGTTTCAGACCTAATGTGCCTGGCCTAGATGATCTTGCTTGTCAGTGTCTGTCCTTCCATTTCTCTAAGCAGGGGTGTCAACCCAGTTGAGGTCATGCTTTTGATTTAATTAATCTTCCACCATGGAACGACCTTCTGATGGAAGTAGATAGGAAAGTACGGGGAGGGGGAAAAAAAAATCTCAAAACCTAGAGACTACCTTCATCCTGCTTAGGGAGCGGATGAAGAGAATATGACCTTACTCTTTCTCCTCTCCCTCTGAGAAATCTCTGTTCTACATCCACAGCTGAGCGGTCTCTGCCTTTGGGGGCATCTGGTAACTGTTTTTTCTGGGATTGGGAGGAGAGGAGCTCAGCATCTCAGGATGACCTGAAGTCCTGTTCAAGACCCTGGAAAGCTCTTCTAGCCCAATAGGAGAACCCTGGATAGGTTCCTCACTGTAAGGCAGCAGGTGCTTGTGCAAGCAGTGAAGTATTTGAAGGGCAAGGGAGAGCAGTGCAGAGATGTGCGAGGATCAAATGGTGGGGAGAGCACCCTGATGGGCCAGGGAGTGGCAGAGAGATAGGGACCAGAGGAGTGGCAATGAGAACTTTATCTAACCATTTGCTGAACAGATCAGAGGCTTTATATCTCTCTTGCCCAGAGGCTGTAGTGTGGATTCTCAGCTCTAATACATAGTCTGATATAAAGTCATCATTTCTTCCAGATATTAATCTATGCATCTTCTGTGCATGTAAATGATAAACAGTTATGAGATGTCTGTTTGGATATTTGATTTATGAGACAAAATAAGTTGTTGAGGAATCATCAGAAAATGTAGCATTCACAAAACGTAATAATTGAAGAAAACAAAATACTGGAGATAAATCATAATGCAACTAAGCTGGAAGTGTTGGAGCTGCTTGGTTTCTTTTTTTTTTTTTTTAAAGAAAGTACTTGTGGCCAAATGGATTATAACAGATCTGAAAAGAAATAACTGCAGCTGCTCTGTTTAGGTTTGGCTGCAACAGTGAATGACGTTAGTAATTGTTTTTCTATTTCTGAATGCACAGGAGACTTGGACCACCATTGCAGTTCTTATGAAATCTATTTCTTTCCAGTTATTCATTAGTAAATATTAGCTTATGAATGCCGAACTGATAAATATCTCTCCTTTTCAGTCGTCTGATTTGCTACTTGCAAAATGGCAGTTTACATTGTTGAGAGGTAGCAATTCCAACAATGTTATCATCCAAGTGCAAGCAGCCAGTGAATTTTTAGAGGCTGTCTCAGACAGGCCTCTCTGTATGGGAGTCTGCTCTCATCCCCTGCTAATAAATGCTTCATCTTTGCCTGTAATTGTGGCAGAATGGAAATGGTGCTTAGGAGCCTGGCTGTGAGATTGCAGCAAATGGCTGCAACCTATGTTTAATGTAGTGACACTAATGAATTCTGAGAATTAATTTTCAGCTAAGAAAGCATGATGGGAGATACTAGAATTTAAAATTAGGTAATGAATTGACTTTCAGTAAGGCAAACATGTACAATGTTTGTTTCCTTTTCAATCTCTACTTACATAGCCTTCACATTACTTTAGATCCAAAAAATAGCGGACCAAATATTATCATATTTTCATCATACCTTAGATGAAACCCATCTTGTAGTAGATTTCTAGTCAATTTGCTCAACGCAAAACACTCTCACCACTTTTTTCTTTTTTAAATAACTTCCAGGGGCCAAGCAAATTGGCTTAATTTGCAGGTGCAGCACATTTGTGGGGTTTATATGGAATTGCAGCATGGTGGTTGTTTGACAGTGCCTAGGCTAAGTGTCCAAATTGATCTTAAACAAATGCTCAGGTGAGCACCTGAAGATATTTTAGTTTTCTCCTGTCCTCAGAAGCAAATCCTTCATTGATAGGACTTGTTAATATTGTTCTTGCACAATCCACACACTTATTTCTGTCAGCTACATTGACTAAGAGTATTTTCTGATAAGTGACATTGTAAAAGCTGTTTTCTTAGTGTGCTCTTCTGCTTTCAAATGTTAATATTGCTGGATTTTTTTGTGTATTACTTCTGGATTTCTTTTTTCTGGCCTTTATGTGGAATATATCTCCTGACTGAATGTACTGGCCACTTTGGACTCAGGCACCCGTATGATTAACTTTTTCACACATTATAGCTGCATTTCAGGGTGCAGGTCAGTAGAAATACTCACCTCCATGCAGGTTGTTGGTTACTAGCTCTCTGCTTTGCTGTGGTGTCTCACTAACCACCTGGAAGGACTCTGTTCTTCTAATACAGGCACAAACTTGGCACAATAGTAGGTATGCTCTGTCTGAGCTTGGAACAGGGACTTTCATCAGAGGCAGAATTGTGTGGATGTGTTTTGTATCATTAACTAGGTCATATGAATTCATGAAGCTTTACTTGTGTTTCAAATGAAATCCAAAATATCCTACTACCAGAGACTGAAGGCTGCATATAGGTGAAACAGTATGTGAATTTCATGGTTGCAAAGCAGAAGAGTAGCATGTATGAAAAGTGAATAGTCAGCAGGGGACTGGTAGGAGCATGCAGCGGAAGAAAATATAATCCTAAAGTCGTCTTCAAAACCACCTTCCTGACAGAACTTGCCTGTGCTCGTTAAAACACCTGCGCCAGACCTGAACATTTAGCATTTCAGGCACATGATAGAGAAGCTGAGAACTTATTGTCTAAGATGTTTTCCTTTTGTCTTTTCTTGTTGGGCTTCCTTAATGAATGCAGTATCCTGGACATTTGAATGTTTCACCTCGGGGCCATATATGTTGCAATTTATGGATCTTGTCCATAACATCTCTTTGGAGGTGCATTCTTCCAGAGCGCAGAGCAGAATTCATATTAGTAACTACGTGCCACCATGTAAAAACTTTTATGTTCTTTGCACTTCTGGTGAACACAAGATGTTCTGTCTGGAACTGTGTGATTTCTTGAAGAGAATGTGTTTAAGCTCTAATGTTGTCATTATCTGAAAAGCAACTGCCATGACATTAGGGCTGGTTGCAATTAAACTAAAAGAGGGTAGATTCAGACTAGATACAAGAAAGAAATTTTTACGATGAGGGTGGGGAAACACTGGAAGAGGTTGCACAGAGAGGTGGTAGATACCCCATCCCTGGTAACATCAAAGGTCAGGTTGGATGGGGCAACGAGCAACCTGGTTTGGTTGGAGATGTCCCTACTCATTGCAGGGGGTTGGACTAAGATGACTTTTAAAGGTCCCTTCCAACCCAAACTGTTCTATGGTTCTGTAGCATAGTTTCACTTGGATTCAGTTATATTACTGAAGAACTTCTGATGTAATTAAATTTAATGAAAAAATTTATATCTCAACAGTATAGCATAAATATGATAAATTCTTAATTATTGTTAGAATGGTAAAAATCACGAGTGCATGAGCTTTTTAGGCTAAAATCTCCACTTCAGATACTTGCCATCAATCTATGATTTTGTATACTGCATAGCTTTTGTTGGTTTTTTTGTTTGTTTGTTGTTTTTTTTCTCCCTCTGCCTTCCTGATTAATGTTATCTTTCTTTTTAAATGCTTTTTTCCGTTTTCTCAGGAAACACATAAATTTAACCAGGATTGGCGTGGACCATATTGTCTGTGTGGGTGTACTGACTTTTAAAAACCATGGATCACAAAAGGAAAAGGGCTCTGTGTGTGTGAGAACCTGTTGTAGGCTAATGATGTATCTCTTCACTGAAAGGGGAGGACTGGTGTCTCGTACTCAGAGGCATGGAGATAAAACAGGTTCTGTTACTTTAGTCTTTCTTTCAGGAGGCTACAGTTCTAGCAAAATTCACCAAAATACTTAAAAAACCGGTAGCACATTTTACAGACTGCCTTTTCTGGACTAGACATGCTAAGAAGAGGCTGGGAAAATGGTTTTCGAGGACCTAAAGTATTAAAGTTATATTCAAAGATGTTTCAGGATCATTTTAAGACCAGACCTTAGGCTTCAGTAAAGTCTGTGAGGTGAGGTTGCACTTTAATCATTTACTAATGTGTTTAGTAGTATTTAAAATCAATGTGTATGATTTATTTGTTTTTTAGACGTAGTTTAAAATTTCACAAATTGATATTGATAGAATATAAATTCTTATAAATGGTGTTAAGTTATCATTGTACTTTTAGCTAAGAAGGTAATCTTTAGTTGTGATATTTGGCCCTGCTAAGGAAGTACTTTGGGAGTATCATTTAAAATCAGCAAATATGAGATGTAATTGTGAAGTACGTAATATAAATGCATCTCATCAAATAAACTCATTGTGGGCTATAATTTGCTGAAATGATAGGTGCTAGAAGGGAGATACATACTGAATCACAGCATTTCTTTTTAGTATTCTCAAATAATGTCAATATTATTACTTGAGCAAGATAAACAGAATACTTTTAATATAACGACATAGAAGGTACATTAAAGCAGTCTAATCCTGTTAGATCGTTCTTCTCTTTGGACTGTATTATTTACTCTTTTTTTTTTTTTTTTGTGATGGCTTCCTTGATTTTAAATCTCAATTAGTATGATACTTTATTTTATGCTAATTTAATAGGGTCTATCTCTTTACTCCTTACTTGATCACCCATTCCTATCACAGACAGAACTTTGGTACTCTGACTAGCATTTAATTCTGACTCATTCATTTCTCTTCCAGTCTGAGTTAGGTAGATTTGCAGAATTTTCTGATTCTTATGCTAGCACTTATTATTGCAATATAGAAAATCTACCTGAAACATTTATTTTAAAAACAAAACAAAGCTCTGTATCAGATTTTTCTGACTAGTGTTATATCACAGATTTCACTTGTGGTTTTTAATAGGGTATATCATACAATTTTCTCATCGGAGAATAGGTAGAAAATTAAAGTGAATTAATTATTGTCTATTCATCTTAGGCTATGTTTAATGTATATTAACTGTACAGCAGTAACAAGATAGGATGCCATTTTTTTGTAGTAAGCTAGTTACAGTTAAAAAGAGATTAAATAAGCTTAAATTCATAGCATTTATACTAGTATATTTGTAGGGTGAATTCACTTAACTAAGTATTTTATGCCAGATTTATTCCAATATAGAGGAGTTGTCTTGCTGCATAATGAGGAACTTGAACTTGTGGAAAAGGAAACTACTGTACAATAACAGCCACAAAGTAAGCTGACTCAAATCATGCTGTAATGAGAGATTATCATTGCCTGAGACTGCTTTTTCTCTGTCACAGGTGTCTTATAAAGGATTTTGAAAAGCGTCCTTCAGTCACTCATCTTTTGGAGCATCCATTTATTAAACAAGTACATGGTAAAGATATGTCTCTGCAAAAACAGCTGGCTGAGCTCATTCAAGAACAACAGCAGCTAGGCTCTGTAGCCAAAACAAGGTACTGTACAACACACATGCTGCAGCCCTCCTTCCGCACATGAATCCTGGAAGCATGAGTTAAAACTCGTATGAGTTAAATGCATAGATATTCACTGTTTCAAACAATGATATTAATACACTGACTACCAGTATTATTAGCGAAGTGCTGCATACCGTGTGAATGCAAGAGGCATGTTTTCCCACTGGTACTTTTTAAGGCTAATTTGATCAGCCATAATGCAACCTTCTCCTTAGCCTTCTTTGTCCCCTGGACTCTTTTCTCTCTATTCACTTCTGGCTCAGTCACAGAGATGCTAATAATTCCAGAATGTCTTGTTTGTGGAAATACATATTAGCATGATGAAAAATGACGCCGTATTTTGGTAGCAGATCTTTAAAAATACAACTGTGAACAATGAAGCGACTGCTAGAAAAATTTAAGAACACAACACACTAAAGTTAGCCGTTTGACTAGATGCTATTAGTAAGAAGGCTATTTAGTATGTCAAGTTGCCTGTAGATTAATAGTAACTGCTATTTTTCATTCAGCCTAATAATTAATTTTTAAATGTGCTTAAAAAGCAATGAATATTTATTCAGCAGCAGTGGAATTTTTGAGGCTGATTGTAAATATACATTAGTTTTATTGTTGCCCAGAGGGTGGCAGAATTTCACTGTTTCAGAAGAGAATTAAATGCAAATGAACACACCTTCCCAAGCTCAGCAATCATACTGTAATGTGAAATTTGTCTAGAGTCAGATAAGCTCTGGCCCATTATTATAAACAAACACCTACTAATGTTGATGAAGAAAATTAAATGTCCTGCTGTGTATGAACAAGTGTATACTTACATGCCATAAGACTCTGTGGCTTAAATGCTAAAAGCCCAAACAAAAATGTACAAGTTAAAATAAATGAATAGCTGTAAGTACAGTTTCAAGGTGAAGCTGACTTCTATGAAGTTGGAGGTTTTTTGGGTTTGGGGTTTTTTTTTGGTTGGTTGGTTGTTTTGGGTTTGTTTTGGGATTTTTTTTTTTATTGGAGGGGGGGAGTGTTGGTTTGGAGTTAGTTGGTTGGTTTTTTTCCTGTAAAAATATAAAAAAGAACTGCTTACTGTGAGGAAGCTATGCCAGTGTTGCAGTATCTGCTTTATCTAGCCTCCTAAGCAGACTTCCCCATGTAACACTTCACACATCACATTAGCTACAGTTGTGGGTTGGCTGACCCAAAAGGTAACAGAATTTTCCTAGCTGTTGACCAAATAGAAGATATAGACAGAGTGAAATGATACTTGTTCTAAGAGGAGCTCTGAAAATGATTCCATATGGTATTCTGATACATTCTTCTAGAATCTGTCTCCATAATGTGGAGCGAGAAGGAATCAGGACTAAGACAGCACTTCTTTCCTCAAGCCTTTCCATATATTAGCTGGGAATGCTGTGACAGACAAGCTGCTGCAGGTTACGCTTATGCATGACTGGAATGTGAGAAGGATTTTGCTTCCAGCACCCCTACTATGAGTCAGTGCTCACCTAATGGAGTTTAACTCATTGTTGATCCTGTCACCACCTAACCTATCTTAGGTATTTATTTTGGGTGATTATTTGCAATTTGTGTACAGTAGCAGCTGCAGATTGCAATGGTGAAGGGAGTTCTGTTGCAATGGGCTTAGTCCTAGTCTTATCCTTCCTATCAGTCTAAATTCTGTTATTGTTCCTGATACTCCCAAATTTACTCAGCCAACTAGTCCCAGGTACCCTGTCCCAGGTTGTTACCTGACCCATCATTCCTATCAGTCTCTTCCACTGTTCATTCTGTTTATCCTCAAGGTTTTGTTCTCCTGCTAGTGTCAGCTTGTGTCTTCTTCCTCTACCACTCCAATAGCTTTGTTTCTGTTCTCCACCTTCAGCATGTCCTAGCTCAGTTTCTTCTGTTTTTTCCAGCCATTTCTCTGTTCTTGGTATTCCTCCTTACCTGTAGTTTGCAGCCCTCTTCTTCTTTCTCATCACTGAATTCACCTTTCCCTGGTCTATTATTATTTCTATTTTACTTTTAAAGCTTTACTCTCAAAGCTTTACTCTCAACAGACTCTTTGTACCTATCTTATTCTTTACTGGCCTGTTGTTTGCTTTTAGCCATGCCTCTAAAGTAGGCGGCTTCTTCCTTTGCCAGTGAACGTTAAGTGGGGAGACATTATTAGGCTGCTGGAGAAGTAGTTGTCTTTGTCTTTACTTTGAAGCAGGTGGGCCTTGCTGTTGGTTTCACTTTGAGGCCAGTGGGCCTAGCTGCTATTAAGAATGTCTTTCTGATTTGTGTAGCATTATACTCTGGTATACTTGTTCTTTCAAGCACCAGCCCACTTTAATCACAGCTGAGAGTGACGGCAAAAATTTAGTGAGGTTTGACCACTGAAATCTACGATATTGCTTACAATGAAGAAGTGCTGATTTTCTAAAGATTTGAAACTTGATGAAATTGGTACAAACTTTAATGAGATTGCAAAAGCATATCCCTGCAAAATACCAAGTCTGTGGGACAGACCGTTAATACTGGACTACAAACATAAGATTATTACAAGAGAACCAACCACCATGAGCATCTAATTATACTTTTCCCCAGAGGATAGACATGGTCGCATAACAGTAAAGAGCTTGACTCTGTAATAGGGAGATAGTACCCCCTAGGAAAATTGGTACCAATTAAAAGCCTGTAAAAACTCTGTAATGCATTTATAAAATAATTTTCAGTACGGAATCTGGCACACAGAAAAACACATGACCAGATGGTACAGTAAAAAAATTTACTGGCGTTCATTTGCGGTGATCTGTAGAAGTTGTCTGAATGTATAGTCACCACTTCAAAGTAAATAGGCCAATTAAACCCCATGTTGAGTAAAACCTTTCTATTGTACCACTGGATATATGTGCATGCGTTTTCTGATTATTGATGCACCCATGACAGCTACAATGAAATGTGCATTAATTCCCTGGTTCAGAGATAAAGAAAAGTAGATGCCCTTTTTAGGAGTACAGCAACACTACAGATCAATCATTTGAAAGATAAGTAAAAGAAAATATTCTCAGAGCACAGGCTGAAATTTTCAGAAACTGGAAAATCATTGGGATGCTGGTGTTAACAGCACTTCTACTGTGAGGAACTGTCCTGGGTTCAGCTACAGCAGTCATTTTTTCTCCTACTTAGTAGCTGGTGCCGAGCTGGGTTCTTGGCTTTCAGTCTGGGAACAATGCTGATAACACCGATGTTTTTAGTTGTTGCTAAGTAATGTTTACTCTGACCAAGGACTTTCTCAGTCTCATGCTTTGCCAGGGAGGAGGGGAAGCCGGGAGGAAGCAGAGGCAGGACACCTGACCCAAACTGGCCAAAGGAGTATTCCATACCACAGCACGTCATGCCCAGTTTATACACTGGGGGGAGTTACCCGGAAGGCCCAGCTCGCTGCTCGGGTCGGGCTGGGTATCGGTGGGCGGGTGGTGAGCGGTTGTGTCCTCTCCCCTTGGTATTCCTCTTATCATTATTATTGGTAGCAGTAGTGGTTTGTATTATACCTTAGTTACTGGAGAGCTGTTATCTCAACCTGTGGGAGTTACATTCCTCCGATTCTCCTCCCCATCCCTCCGGGAGCGGGAGGAGGAAGGAAGAGTGGGGGAGTGAGCGAGCGGCTGCGTGGTTCCAAGTTGCCGGCTGGGCTTGAACCACGACAGGAACCCAGGGAGTCACTGGTGATGACAACTGATCAGGAGGCATCTGTTTTTTTTCTCATTTGAAAGTCTTAAAGCGTAAGTGCTTTGGATTTGCATCTTTTGATTTACTGATTTAGCACCTGTAGTTTTTTTAATAGTATTCTCTTCCCAATTGAGCCATGCCAGTTTTGCCTATTTTGGGACATAAGGTCATTTTGCCTGAGAGCAAGCCTGCAGACTGGAAAGTCAGTAGTACCGATTTAGAGGGTATGATGGAGAGACGTGGTGAGCTAATCTAGCAGTTGACTGCTACTGAAAAGGAGAAAACTGGCTTCTTTCATTTTCCCCCAGCTCCCAGAAACAAGCTCGTGATGCTGTTTTTATTGCAACTCCAGTGATTGTCAAAACTTCCTGAGCTAGAGCTTCTAAAGTAAGAGAAAAAAACTAAGCCAGCAGAAACACACAGATAATTTTATACCCTTCTAGTGATTACAGATGGGTGCCTTAGCTGATATAGCTGAAGTGTAAGGGAGGGAATACTTCATGTGACCAGGAATAAAGAGGAGACAGGAAGAAAGAAGCAAGCTGTCCCCTTTTGGCAGGATCATCTGGGTCGACCTGTGGACCCACAGACTGAAATATGTCCTTAATTCAGTTTCTTTCATACTTCATTTATAAACTTACTTGTGTGCAGTATGGCTAGGCTTAACTTCAGCACAGTTCTTCATACCTCTGAACTGAAGGAGCACTTCGTTTTCCTTGCTGAGCTGAAAGGAGCCTACTAACACATATATTTGTGCTGTCATCAGTTTGTTGCTGACAAACATCTTGTAGGCACTTTGTCATGAGATAACATACTAGTGAGCTTTATACGCTATTTTTAGGTTAGAAATTAATAATAAAAACAAAAGGCTTACGCTAGTAAAAGTTTAAAATGAAAAGATGGCACTAACAGTTGCTCCTGCTTTTTTTGCTGAAAAAGATGCTCTTTGAAGCCTTTCCATCGGCTCTATTTTGCCCTAAATTATTTTCAATAGTGAGATACAGCTATCTCCTATCCTTATGCAAATAGGCGTTCTCAGTTTCAGAAAACCCAGCTAGGATACCCCTCTTTCCACACTTATGAGGAAGAAAATTCTTTGTTCTCCGTTGGCCTCTTTTAGGCTGAAATCTGTGAGGTCTGCCATGAACTTGAATCAAGTTGAAATTTCAATATAGGCACTCAACTCTGAATTGCCTGTTCCTTATACTTTTCTGGGGAAAACTTTGTGAGAAAGCGCAATTTGACAGCTGCATCAGGACGAGCTCTGGGTATTATCTTTATTTCTTTTCCATATCCCTTTCATAAGCTATCAGTTAACTATGTATATGTTTTGTCTAGTTTCTAACAATACCAGGGCATAAATGAAAATTAATATATTAATATAATTTTAATGGCTTTGCCATAGAAGCAGTTACATGAAGTTTAATTTTAAGAAACATTTGGTGTTAAACAGTCCACTAGTTCTATATTTATAAAAGTTCTTTAATCCTTAAAAATAAAAATTAATACACCAGAATGTTATTTCATGTATGTTCATTCCAGCAATGCTGAATTTTGCTTTTCCATCTATTCTAAAGTCAAATACATCATTACTTTTAACATATGGATACTGATTTGTAGTTCATCTTGGGAACTAGAGCACTCTTATTCCCATTAGTATATAGCTGTCTCTAGGCAGGAAGTATTTCTTAAAATCAGAGAGGATGCTGTCACAGGCTTTCACCCAGGTTCGGGTTTGGGGTTTTTTTGTTTTGTTTTGTTTTGTTTTGTTTTGTTTGGGTTTGGGATTTTTTTTTCCGTTTTAGCAATCCTGTACTTGCACAAGGACAGTGAAATGCTTTCGGGTTATTCAAGTAGTGTCCTTGCACAAAGTAGCAGTTTCCCAGTTATCAGCAGCTTTGAAGAAGCCAGACATGGCTGCTTCTTTAAAGCTCCAGACATGGCTCATTCTTCTCTTGGATGTTTTCATGCAGACTGGGTAGCCTTATGTTCTGGATAGGCTTCTTCGTAGCAATCAACCAGAAAAGATATTCTACCAACCTCCAGTTTCAGTTTCTAAAAGAATGAAAAAACTTCAGTGTTTGCATGGGTAAGGTTTTAAACAAGTTGACTCTAGACAGTAAAGAGTTCAGAGTTCATTGGTTTGGGTCATGCTGGGTTGGTGCGCTACCGCTGGTCACCATTTAGAAGTTTTTTCTGTAATGTGAAACAGTCAGTTATGAAACGTTGCATTTTGAAGGATAAAACACAAACCTGTACATCATGAAGAATCAAACTTGAAGAAGGTGGGGGAGTGGGCAAGCAGAAAAAAGAAATCTAAGCATGTAATCATTTGAGAAGGACAGGTATGTTCAGGCTACCTTGTCAGGTATTAGGATGAGACTATGGTGGCTTGGCAGCTTTCCCCTTATTAGCCAGCTGGATTACAGCAGCAGTCCATCCAAGGAAGTAATTCTTACAACCAGATATCTAGCATCTCTGCCAGCTCGCATTTAGTTTTGAAAGCAATTAACTGCAAGGAACTTGATTGCATCCAGCCAGTAATTTCCTTTGGACTCAGAGATAATAACCGAAACAGAACCAGAAATAGTTCTCTGATGCTATACACAGTGTAATTTAATGCAATTCTTCTAGCCTTCATCTGTATTAATATTAGGCAAATTAAACTTTTTTTTTCTTTTTTTATTTTTTCTTATTGCAAAGCTCCTGTGGCCCCCCAAAGTGATCCTCTGTCTAATTATAGTATATGTGTTTTTACTGGGGGTTACACAGATTTTTGTTATAGCTGCAGCATTTTTATTGTAATTAGACTGTGTCAGTATTTCTATTATGACCTTGCTTCAGCAAATTACCAGGCTGAAACTTGATGTGCAGGAGCAAAATTCGGTCTTTGCAAGGTGTGGAAGATAGGCTGTGGTTTTCTGTGCAGCAGTAGCACACTCTCCACTTTTCTTTCTCGTTGTGTTGAGTATTTTTTCTTAAATCTCAGCTTGTGTGCAATTCATTTAAAAATTAGCAGTAATGTAAAGAAGAACAAGTACAGAAACAGTATTTTCTATGTGAATCATGGGGAAAAAACCCAGTAAACATAAGCGCTTAACTGCATCAAGAGGCCAAAGTAATGATGTTCATTAGAGAATGTTATGAGTGGAATGGAGAGAGATCAGAGAGGAAGCTTCCCAATGAATATAAACACTCTTGGTCTATGCTGCTTTCTTTCTCAAGTTAGACCTGCCAGCAAGATGACTTCTTGATCTAGAAGTCTATGTGGTCAATCTAGCTTTTTCTTCCACATCATCAGATTGATAGCAAACTCATATAAGCATATAGCTATTTACAGTGTACTTCTATTTCTGTGGCTGGTGTCTAGTACAAAAAGAGGAGATTTTCTTTCAAACTTAGCTCTTCCCCACAAATAGAACGAATGAAAGCTTTCCACCCTCTTAATGAAATTGTTCATCTGAGGGAGAAATGTTTCTTGCCTTTTTCTCTTCCTTCAAAATCCAAGAAAAATCTGTCCCTTCCAGCTATTCCTGCCTGCCTGATAAAAAGGCAAAGGGAAGGTGCTTGGGAGGATAGAACCTCATTTAACAGACAGTGCTTGTCACTAGAGTTCTGGAATAAATCTAATGCTGCTCTTCAGATTTGATAAGGTTAGGTACTTTGAATGGCCTTTTATGCCACTTGTTTTGGCAGTGAAAAGATTATATCCTCCAGGGGATGATTAGGAACATTGCTGGAACCTTAAGGCAAATAAGCACCTTTGATTTTCATTTGTTGTGCACCTTATATGTCATCAGAAAGGAAAGGTAATTGAAAAAATGGCTGATAATTGTACTTTTTATGCAAAAAATATATCAACAATTATTTCCTCAATTAAAAGTGTTTCCTTCCTTAGGCTTTTTAAGATTTTTTTTTTTTTTTAGTTTTTTTTTTTTATTATTATTTTTTAGGTATTTTAGAAGTAGATTGTATTTCTTATGTAAAATTGTGGAAGTAATTGAAGGTTACTCTCTGTATTCTTCCTTCCCACTCTGTCAATGTATCTGCGGGACACAGGGTCAGTAGAAAACTGATGAGGCCAGCAGGAGATTTGAAGCTAATGTGATGTTATGCTCCTAATATCCTCTTCCTAATCATGTACTTAGGAAAATGAGTTAAGCACAAGAAAACATATGCACAAAGGTATATATGTTTTACTTACATTTGACTAGTACCAGTTTCTTTAGTTATTTACATAGTGTTAAAACCCCCCAACTTTCCAATAATACGAAAAAAAAATTGTTTATTGCTTAAGGAGAACAAACAGCGGGAGTTTAATACACAATCAGATAACAGATTAGTTTACAAAGCCATTCTGCAATTAGAGATGCTTAGGTTTGAATGTGCCCTCTTTTCCCTCCTCCCTGCACCTCTGGTAGATACATCTATACTTGTACCTTGTTGCAATTTAATATTGTGGCTGTGATGGTTTGTTTCAGGAAGAAGAAGCTTCACAGATGAGTTATGTTAGTTAAGATGTCTGGCCATTGCCTTGTTAGTCACATCTCCATGAAGTAAAGCAACTTCTAAAATATTTGCTTCATTTGTAGACTGAGGTGTGTGCTTATCTCTAAATTATTTACATTATTTACAACAGCTTTTTTCTCTACAGTGAAGTAAGAGGTTGAATTCTGATTTGAAACATAAAAAAACAATTAAAAAAACCCAAACAGCAAGTAGCTTAGGCCACTTACATGCATTTCTACTCCTTTGAGGATCTGGATTGTCAGCAAAGTGTAATGTTCTTGAATATAGTGACTGCTTTACAAAAGCAACACCCCTCCCACAACCCACCACTTAATAAAAAATTTAATTGAATGGAATTCTGAACAAAATCGCATGATCACCATGCTGCCCACTGGAAATAATATCCACTTCAACAGTTTTTCTTTCATAGCTTCTTATTTGTGGTCTCCTTCGTTCATTTCTTCATATGTACAAGATCAAGCAAACTACCATCTCTGGAAATATAGAATGTAAAGTGTAAGCAAGTGGCACTGTCAGCAAAACCTGCTATGTTCCTGCTATTTTATTTCCTAGCTGACAAAACAGTTTGCACGTTTTTATTTAGTTAAAATTCAAATAAACCATTACAGAACAGTTTTCCAGAACTCGCTGAGTAGCCAAAAGCAAATAAGGAAAAGGAATAACAATAGACGTAAAAAAATTTAGGATCTTTAGATGTGATTCACAATTATTAGTGAAGCTGTACTCATAGCTAACACTCCTCTTCCTCCATGTTGGAGACTTTTTATGCAATACTTATGATGATGATATAATAGTTCTTGGATATGAAAACATTCTCCATAGTGAATGAAAGTTGACTAGCTTCTAATGTAGAAGCGTTCATAAAGGGGGAAAAACAAAAGCCTCTATGCTCATTTTTGAGTCAGGATTCCATGACTATATAAAGATATGATTAAAGAAAAAAAGACCTGCTACATCTTCCTATTAACCTTCAACATTATAAATAAACAGTGTTTCCTGCCAAGTCACAGTACCATTCTGTTAGTGCTCGATGTAATATTTAGCGTTGTTTCGGGACGTGTGATCATGTGATTCCTACATTCTACACAGCAACCAATGCAGAAACAATCTGTCAAGGACTGTCATTGAGGATCAATGCTAAATGTTACTCAGCAGGATGCAGACTGTATCTCGGTGGGTGTCCTCCTACTATGCTTTGATTCTGTTTGTTGTAAAGAAAAGCCTAGTTGTGCTTACAGCGTTCATATTTCACCTCCTCTGCGGAAGACATATTTACAGCCTCTTGATTTGTCCCTGTTTCAACAAGATGTGTTGTTTAAAAACATATACACAGCATTTTCAAAGATTCCTTCAGCATAATCTGATTATAAAGGGGTTATGCGACAGTTTGTCTCTGCTGCTTATTGTGTGACTTAAATCTCTGAGGACAAGCTGACTGAACATCCATACAATTTAGAGTCTGATGGAAGCTGTGGCTCAAAAATGTTTTGGGCCAGATCTAGGGTCATCTGAGGAGGCACTTTGGCATACACCAAGGTAACAGAAGGATTTTATAATACTTATTGCTTCTTTAACTTCATTAGCTGACAATACTATAGGCTAGGTACGTGGGGGGAAGATTTAATTAAAGAGTGGTAGTTTATTAACTTAGAGCGAGAAGGGCAGGGAAAAGAAATTTTTGTTACTTTACTGTGTTAGTGGGGAGTAGTACATCTACAGGTAAATCTTCATCTCTGAGCACTGATAAATAGGGTTATATATTGTGAAAGAGAAAATAGGCATTACACTGGACAGCAAGCTGACCTATTGCTTTTATGAAAGGGTGTTGCAGACAAAAATACGTATTTCAGAGAGCATGTCTGTGTTTTCTGCATGAAAAAACCACCCACCCATGACTTCCCACTGCCTGTTTGTGTTTGCTGTCTTTGATACAGTATTATAACACTGGTGCTCTACTAACACACTTGCAGGCATGAACGAATACATACTAGAAGACCTTACCATGTGGATGGAGCTGACAAGTATTCTCTAGATGATGATCTGGTAAATCTAGAAGTTCTAGATGAGGTACTGTACTGACTGAGTAGCCGTTTCTGACATCGTGTCTCACAGTTTGCCTGTTTTTTAGTCTTCTTTTAACAGAATGAGAAGATTCCTTCTTGCAAGCTTTTGTCTCACCATGGCAAAGGAATTGTCATGTGACTGATCTGCTATCATCACTTCATTAATGTTGTATATAGTGACATAAAAGCAATAGCAGTGAAACCTATTATGTGGAAGAATTTAACTATGAGTGGTGATAGTTTAAATTATCTTGTAAGTTTCCTAAAATGTGGAGTTTAGTCCTGAAGATCTATATTTAAGTGATCTTTCCTAAAATTGGTGAATTTATGGGTTATTATATTTATGGGAAATTGTAGAGTAATATGATATCTACAGCTTCTGGATAAAAAGTGATAAAACAATATCAGTTGCATATTTCACTGTATCACCTACATGTAGAGTATCTGTAAATTTTTGTTTTGATGATCCTTAAATTGCATGCCAGCAAGAAAAAGACATGACACTAAATTGTGCTACTGTCCTGTTTAAAACAGTCTCTTATTGCCACTTAAAATTTAATCCTTGAAAAATTATTATCCTTGTTTCATGGCCAAATAAAAAATTAAATGGAAATGTACTATGCAGCAATAATGTGCATGGCCATTTTCTCTTCAAAAGGCTTTCTTCTCAGGCTGGTATAACAAAATATATACTATACTGGAAACAGGAGTTGCCATTTAACTCAGGTTTATGGCATTAGCGAGAATTTTGAAAATATTTGTCTGTTTTTGTGGTGCTGGCATTTAAAAAATAATTAGTAACACTTATTATAAGTATTTCATAATCAGTGTTCTCAGTGTATTTACAAAAATCTTCCTAACTGGGAAAATACTGTTTAACTATCAAACTTTTTGTAATCTTCTCAGGATACAATTATCCATCAGCTGCAGAAACGCTATGCTGACTTACAAATCTATACTTATGTTGGAGACATTTTAATAGCCTTAAACCCCTTCCAGAATCTCAGCATTTATTCTCCCCAGGTAAGAGAGATTCCAAGCTGTGGACAGTGCTCACTTTACATTTTGTATTAACGCCATTGGCTAAAATACTTAAAATACTTAAGCGATGCTGAAAGGCATAAGCACAGACTAAAAGTCAGCCTTTTCTTCTTCTTTCATAAAAGTGCTGCTACATTTTTTTTAATCCCCTCTCTCTCCCACTCCCCACCACCCTCCCAAACCCCCCGATTCGGTCTCATGTGATTCCATTGCTTTCTGCTTGGTGGCACATACTCCACAGGAGGGATGAAGATTACCCCTGCCTCAGCTGTGCCTCTCGTCTGGGCTTTCTTCTGGGAAACTGAAGATGGTTATATGAACCTCCTCATGCTAAGGCTGTTGCTGCCTGAATAATTGCTCTCACTATTGGGTTATTACATGTTCTGTACCATCAACTGCTGCTTAAATGAAATAAGTGAATCAAATGCTGTAAAAATTTGAAGAGAGGTAGAGCCATAAATCTTAGTCTCTGTGGATGCCTAAATCAAGGTTGCAGGTAGAGGAGGCAGGTTTCAGATTCACTGTTATCTTTGAAGTTTCTTTTGTATAGGTTGGGTATTTCCTTGGTTGAATTATTGTGTTTGAAATTCTGTTCCTTATGATACAGTGCTCTTTGCTGTATAGTGAGGGAAACGTCGGAGTGCATTTTAGGTGTTGTAATTTGTATTCTGGAATCTAGGCAGTGCCAAGAATTACCACTCCTCTTCCAGGTGATTCAGGGGAAATTCTCTGGTAAAACAGGCAACTACCTGTTGAACAGGCAGAAGATAGTCACTGTACTCTTTTCAGTTTCTAATTACATATCTAAGTCACATGTTTTGACTATTGTGTCTTCTTTTTTAAATTTAGTTCTCCAAGCTTTACCATGGTGTGAAGCGTTCATCAAATCCCCCCCACATATTTGCCTCTGCGGATGCTGCCTACCAAAGTATGGTTACATTCAGCAAAGACCAGGTAAGAAACTGTTCATTTTGGCTCAGACTTCATATTAATCGTACTGCCACTATGCTGCATGGCTATGGCTAATGTTCTGTTATGTTGTACTTTGGAAATTATTTTTTTTAAGCCTTTTATTCCTGCATCAGGAAAACCAGAATAGAAATCTGGACAGATTTGGGAATTCTGAAGAGGACACGGTGCCATAGAAGAGACTAAAGTGTCATCAAATAAGATGATAGGATTGCCTGTCCAGTATAGTTTCCTGGACACCCGTGAAGTCCTGGCAGTTGACACCAGCTGCGGAATGTTGCTGCACACTCTAATTATAGCCTGACTTACACTAGGTATTGAAATAATTTACACCTGTGTAAAATAGGAGGGTTTCAATGCAACAGCAGGTTGAGTTTGAACCACTTTTCTGTTGCATAAAGACATTATCAAGCAATGGATAATCAATTCCTTTAAGTACAAGTCACAAAAATAGAAACCATAAACTAATTTTTTTAGTAAAATATAATAAGGACAGGCCTAATATGAATGTAATAAGGACACAAATCCAATTACGTAGCAATGATTTTAATGAGAATGGAATACCATGCTGTAGAAGCTAGATTTCTTTTTATTACATTCTTAAGATTGTAACTTTATGCTCTTTCTAATTTGGTGTGTTGTACGTACATGAATGTTGAGGGCTAATAATTACTTTTATTGATAAAATCCTCCTGATTTTACCTTGTATATCACATAACAATTCATAGAAAATGCTTTTTTAAAATCACAAAAGCAGAATAAAATAGTAAAAACCCTGCAATCAGAAAATACCAAGCAAAGAAAATAAATAAAAGGGACATTGAAGATGAAGAAAAAAGGAGGTCAGTTGAGCATGAACAAGTAGACTGGCCTGAGAGGTGGCTAGTAGTTCTTTAATGACTTACATGCTCTTTGATGGAGGCATTGGAGAAAACAAGTACTCTTGTAGAGCAACTTACGTGAGAACTTGTTATGCGGGGAAAGGAGTTGTTTTGACATCAGCCTGTCGGGCTGACTTTGTACATCTTTAATGTAATACGTTTCATACCTGTTTAAGAAGTAAATTGCATTTAGATCTAAATCAGTTTCCTGTTTTCTGTTTGTAAAGGGTTACAGGAACGTATTTATCTCCATTGCGTGGCAAATGTGGTTCTTCAAGCAAAGGTGCATTAGATAAACACTGTAGCCAGATCAAAAAAATATGGATTCTGTTTGTTTTATCCACTGAGCTTTCCCTTGTATTTTCCTGTGAAGCCTGAAAATTGACTCCAGGTCTAACAGTGCTCCTGAAGCTAAAATCAAGTTCTGGCCAATTCTACAAGAGTTCTGTGACTTCTACAAGAAGTCATAGGCATCAACTGTATAAACTGTTGTACATGACTTCTCTAGTCACACAGACAATTAATTTAGGTATCATAACCCTGTAAATCCACCACTGGGTTATTTGTTTCTGAGAACAATAAAAATACCCATCAAGAAGCAAATACATGAGCCGCAAATGTCATATTGCACACATTGTTTAGAGTCAATCCCTGCACCTGCTGTCAGACACCACAAGACACCACTGGAGAACTGCTACATCTTTCAACCCTTTCACACCGTGTAGTTCAATGAATGAAGTGTCACTGCATAAAGGACCTTGTATCTTCTCCCAGCTTAGAATCTTGTATGTTCATGGTGTGGTGCAAATAATTTTCAGTTGTTTGCATAAAACCACACAAATGTATGCAACTGCTTAGTGTTAACATTTTAATTGCATGTCAGTTCATACTGTACCCGAAGTAGACTAATAATTGTACTGGTGATCTGTACAGCATGAAAAACTGCAAAAATAGTAAATGCTGTCGGAATTCTTGCTACGATCTGAAATGTTCATGCTTCGGTGTTCAGGTGTCAACTGGCCTTCAGGCTGTACTGGACTTCTCCTTCCCTCTCATCCAGGAAGTGTAACAGCAGAGAGGAAGATATCAAGTGATTTAGACCATTCTAGCTAATCCCTGAGTCTGGAAGCCATTTGCAGAGCCTATAAAATACCATGTGTTCAGGCTGCTGACTCAGGAAGAAGATGGATGGATATGTTCTCCCAGAATCATCCAATGAGCAGATGCATATTCTTCTGGAATGTTTAGATGCTAGTTTGCTGTTCTAGCTTGAATATTAGTGTCACCTACAGAAAAGCTCTCTACACAGCAGCAGTTATTTAAGATTATTTTTGAAGCCAGGAGCAGACTTTTGGTCAGTGTACTAAATACAGCTGTACCCTGTCTTTCATGTTAATTCATATGAAATCAACGTAGTGAGCTCAGATGCACTGTTGAATTATGCCACATCAACTGAGCTGTGGCAGTTTGCTGAGTTTTATGCATTTGAAACAAGCCATGTATGCTCGTGGCATGTGTTAAGTCTGTAGATGTGGTCACCTGTTTATATGTCTTCGCTCTTAGAAATTTAGCCACTGTTTCACACAGATGTATATTGCTGTCAGGCATTGAGAGATGCATTTAAGTAATCTAGGGAATAAATTACTACACTGAGCCTTTGCTGATCTTTTATTTCAGAAGGAAGTTGAGGGAGTTGACCCTTAAAGTATTTTGTAGTCTTGGTACTAAGCATTAAATAACAGATAGGAGCCGTAATAGCTGAAATTGACCATGTGGTGAGCTGTGCAGTTAACTTTTGTTTTGTGTGTTCAGTGCATTGTCATCAGTGGGGAAAGTGGTGCTGGAAAGACAGAAAGTGCCCATTTGATCGTCCAACATTTGACCTTCTTGGGAAAGGTATTTCTTAGCCGATCATGTAAAACTATGAAAAAATCCTTCCAACTCTACCTCCATTTTCCGCTTTATTTACTCTTTAATACTTAAAGGTGTTCATGTGAATTGTCCCACTTGAATTAGGGACAGAGTGATCATGCATGTGAGAGTATTGAATTAAGATACTAGAGAATGACCCACACCAAACCATTCAATATTTTTTAAAGAGAAGGTGCCAGACCCCAAGTGTTCAGTGCCTGTAGTTATTTACAGTCTTTATCAAATATACCGTGTTCATTTGTACAGTAAAGAATAACAGATCTTGCTATGGCTCTAATGTTAGATGCTCATACACATTTAAATGTTATGAGTAAAGCTATTGTTGCAAAATGACAGGAAAATCAAGTGTGTAAAGTTAACCTGAAGTAGGTGTGTTTAGTTTTTAATGGTTTTGGTGCTCTAATTGTATGACACCTCAGAGACAGAATAATTGCAGAGAAAGAAGAATCTGGGTTTTTCTACCTGTGGGAGACTTCCTCATCATTCTGTTGGGCCTGTTGTTTTATAAGTAGAAAGGTTAATGCAGTATCCATACAAGCAAGAGAAAGGGATGCTATGCTTCTGAAGCAAGAATTGGATTATGGTTAAGCAATATAGTCTTTTAATGATCCTTCTGATCTGTATCTGTTCTGTCAAGGCCAATAACCGTGCTTTGCGTGAGAAAATTCTTCAGGTAAATCCTCTGGTTGAAGCGTTTGGAAATGCCTGCACTGCCATCAATGACAACTCAAGTCGCTTTGGAAAATATCTGGAAATGGTGTTTACACCCACAGGAGCTGTAATGGGAGCAAAGATTTCTGAATATCTACTCGAAAAATCAAGGGTCATAAAACAGGCTGTGTAGGTGTATTAATTGTCTGTCCTTTCACATTTATGTAATGTTTGGATTCTTTTTAATTCTCAAAATCTTTATTTTAAATATTACTGTGTCTTGTGCTAAAGCAGTGAGCCTTTGTACAGTACTATGATGACAAGAATAGTCAGTTTCTTTTGGAGTAGAAGCTAGTGTGGCTCCATTCTTTGGAGAAATATTGTAGTTGGTTGGGTTTTCTGTTTCACAGCTGCTGTTCCTACATTAAAGCAAGTGGGAGATTTGCTACCTATTTGTCACCTATTTCAGTGAGCTCATAATAAGAACATCTACTTTTACATTGTACGAGATGCCACAAGAATAAACACATGTGCCCTAAAAGGATTTCTTTTTTTCCACAGGGGAGAGAAAAATTTCCATATCTTTTATTACATTTATGCTGGCCTTTATCATCAGAAGAAGCTTTCTGAATATAGACTTCCTGATAAAAAGCCTCCTAGGTAACTATCACTCACTTTTTTTAACTGCTCGTTGTAATTAGCTATTGATCCGCTCTTGTTTTCAGTATGATGCCTTAAAATCTCCCTTAAACCTTCTCCATCCCTTAAGGATCTTTTTTAATCCTCTCATGTGAAGAAGAGGATGGACAATAAGGCATTGCGTTATTCGTATGCGTTTGAGAACTTGAAGTACTTAAAGAGGAGGAGGAAAAATCAAGCTTATTATCATGTAGATATTCTATCATACTTTCAAATCAGGACAATTGCTTTATGATTTCTTACTCTAGTGCTTCAGTAAGCACCCAGAATATGCTATGGAGATCTGTTTTTTGATTGGTATTTGTATTTTGGGTGCATCTGATCTGTATGAGTGAGTGTATTTTTGTGAAATGTTGGTAACACTATAATAGATACTAAGAAAGAATAAGCAAAAGTTAGTGCAACAGAAACAAAACCTTCTTATAAATTAGCAGTAAAGTATGTAATTGGAAGATACTGAAATATGTGTTCTTTCCAGTTACTGAGGGTCTTGCTTTGAAGTCACTGGAGATTGTACCGGCATATCTGCTAGTATGGTGCTTTCTTTCTCCCTCTCTATTTAGATATATTGATAATGAAACTGGAAAAGTAATGCATGATATTGTTACTAAAGATTCCTATGGAAGACAATTTGAAGCAATTCAGCATTGCTTTAGAATTATAGGATTCACTGATGAGGTAAGAGATACAGTTGCTAAACCATTATTGACCTTCATTGTAAAAACCACCTCCAGTGCTGCCTGTGCAAAGGCTGCTGTTTGCTTTTCTGGATATGCATCTGTGCCACAGACTCTCTTGTGACGGAAGTGAACTGTGGAAGCATAACCACACACTTGGAGTCCAAGACCAGCCTGACGTCTTGGTACTCAGGCAGGTCCATTCACAATCCTCTATCACAGAGTTTTCCATGTCAATAGGAGCTTATAGAACTGTCCTGGGTTCAGCTACAGCAGTCATTTTTTCTCCTTCTTAGTAGCTGGTGCAGTGCTGTGTTTTTGACTTTCAGTCTGGGAACAATGCTGATAACACCGATGTTTTTAGTTGTTGCTAAGTAATGTTTACTCTGACCAAGGACTTTCTCAGTCTCATGCTTTGCCAGAGAGGAGGGGAAGCCAGGAGGAAGCAGAGGCAGGACACCTGACCCAAACTGGCCAAAGGGGTATTCCATACCACAGCACGTCATGCCCAGTATAGAAACTGGGGGGAGTTACCCGGAAGGCCCAGATCGCTGCTCGGGTCGGGCTGGGTATCGGTCAGCGGGTGGTGAGCGGTTGTGTCCTTTTCCCTTGTTATTCCTCTTATCATTATTATTGGTAGCAGTAGTGGTTTGTATTATACCTTAGTTACTGGAGAGCTGTTATCTCAACTCGTGGGAGTTACATTCCTCCAATTCTCCTCCCCATCCCTCCGGGAGTGGGGGGAGGAAGGAAAAGGGGGGGGGGTGAGCGAGCGGCTGCGTGGTTCCAAGTTGCCGGCTGGGCTTGAACCACGACAAGAACTTGGTCTCAGAGCAAGATACAAACTTAAATAGCCTTTCCAGTGCCCACCTTTTTCTTTCATAGCCTAAATATGTTCTGTATATCTAATTGGATTCCTTAGAAGTGCATCTTGTCATCCTTTACAGGAAGTGTACTCAGTGTACAGAATTCTGACTGGAATCTTAAATACTGGAAATATTGAATTTGCTGCCATTTCTTCGCAACACCAAACAGATAAAAGTGAAGTTCCCAACCCTGAAGCCTTAGATAATGGTAAATACATTTCAACATTGTCAGTTTTGTAAATGCAATTTGACTGTGTCTGTGAGAATGTCTAACGGTAACAGTTGGACAATGCTAGTGATTTCCACTGCATAATCACAGTCCTGTATCTTTTCCCCACTGTCTTTTAGCTGCTGCACTACTAAGTATTGGATCAGAAGAACTTCAAGAGGCCCTAACCTCCCACTGTGTTGTAACACGAGGGGAGACTATTATCCGAACAAACACCGTGGACAAAGCAGCTGATGTGCGAGATGCCATGTCTAAAGCCCTTTATGGCCGGCTCTTCAGCTGGATCGTAAACCGTATTAATACGCTGCTTCAGCCAGATAAAAATATATGGCAAGTTACACATCACGGAGTTGTGTGCTTACTGTGCATATGGATTTATTCATTTGTATATTTTTGATTTTTGAGATTTGTGTATTTTTGATTTTGTAGAAAAGGTGCTGTGTTTATTTTGGCTAAGGTTTCAAAATGGTTTTCGTGCTATGGTACTGAATTCTGTTTCCAGAACATGAACCCCAGCAGTTTCAGAGAGCTGAGGGGAATTTAGCGCTGAAGTCAATAGAAATTGGGTGGTTGAGCGCTGTACAATTCTTTAAAGGCATGCTTCTGACGTAGTGAACATTGAAATCATACCAAAGGCTGGTAAATATTTGGAGTACACTGAAGAACTTCAGTATGTATTCACAGTCCTGGCAGTCCCTCTGCTTTTGTAAGCTGGTAATAGAGATCTCAGGTTATTATTGTGCTGCTACTTGAGATGTGATTTTTTTATTTTTCATCATTACAGAAACATTCAAATTGTGCATCCGTATGATTTCATTGCCAGGTACTGATCTGGCTGGTTTGGTCTTTTCAAGCAGCTGTAGAGATTTTTAGAAACAAGAGAACCCCTTAGGTGGTGTGAAAATCCTCTGATCCAAGATCTCTACTTGACACTTCACTATATCATATAGACATGTCCTCATCCATACTTGCAGTTCTGGTAGTGAGTGGTATGAGTATACTTGAGCTACCACATGGGCTCTTAACAGTTCACCTTCTAGCAGAAGCTGACTTGGTAATTACCCTACTGGCTGAGTTTAGCAAAAACATGTTATTAAAGCTTGACACCTTTTGTCCGCCTGGAGGAGCAGACAGTATCTGTATTTGGGATCTGCCTATTGAAACCACTTGTTTTAGTATAGCTGCTAAGTGTCTGTTACTATGTACCTATGATTCTTCTGCCTTATTCATGGAAATTTGCAAGAAGCAAGTGAAAACCAAAATTGTTAACAATGCTGAACAAATGCACAAGTTGGCTTTAGCTCAAACACACGTCTTTTTGCAGCAGATTGAATCAATTATGCAATCTTGGTTACCATGTTTATTTTTAATGTAAGTTGGTGCCTCCCGTGATGAGCTTTGTTTGTATTTTCACGTGCAGCAATACTGAAAATGGGATGAATATTGGGATACTAGACATATTTGGATTTGAGAACTTCGCAAGAAATTCCTTTGAACAGCTGTGCATAAATATCGCTAATGAACAGATTCAGTTTTATTTCAATCAACATATCTTTGCACTTGAGCAGGTAAATTCAGCTCTGGTGAGGTCTAGTTGAATCAGCTGTCCTGAAAGACAGATCATAATCTATACATCATAATCTATAAAATGAATATGTGATTTAAATGCAAGATAACGACATCTTTCAGTTGAAGTTTTGTAAATAATGTTATTGGGGCATATAGAGTATTGATGTGCATTATAAATGATCCTAATGATGATGTTACTTTTACTGGTTCAGTATTGAAACTGTGCTGATGACTTTCTAGATGGAATACCAGAGTGAGGGAATTGATGCTACTACAGTAGAGTATGAGGACAACCGTCCACTTCTAGATATGTTCCTCCAGAAGCCCATGGGTCTCTTGTCTCTACTAGATGAAGAAAGTCGATTTCCTCAGGCAACAGACCTAACTTTAGTTGGTATGTGCAAACAAAAATTCTGGGAAATAATAAATGTATTTAGAGAGGGCAGAATGGACAACTAGCCTAGTTGTCCTGCTAAGGCTGTGCCATTTCATTTGGCCCATATTTTTCGTTGTGCTTCATTATTTTCCTCTGCTTATGTTTTCTGCTCTTTTCATATTGCAAAAGTTATCTTATATATCAGGTTTCTAGGGCTCATTGTCTTTCCATTGTTACAAGGAAATAACCTGTGTCTTGTTCCTGTATGTGAGCAGCATCAAGCAGCATTTATCTCCATTTACTGAAGGGAAGGCTGAGACATAGTAGAATCTTGTGTCTAGGACCACCCTGTGAGTAGCAGCAGTGTTGAGAGTAAAATTTAAATCTTCCAGGCTTCTAGGCCCATGTTTATCCAATTAGAAAATACTGCTTCACTCCAGATTATCTCATCATAAATGGAAAGTGTGTGTTATTTCTGGTATGCCATCTGGCTGAATATTTCCCTTCCTTTGTGCATATTTTACATATATTTTATCAAATCTTGGTGCAAACTTTAAAACATGGAGCACATGCCACATTTAAAATGGTTGCCCTGCTTTTTATTTACTAAAGCTACATTTTTCCCTGCTATATGAAACAGAATTGCAGTTCCTTCAATGGAATGTGCAGCAGAGACTCAGACTGTTAGAGAAAAATAACAGCTGCTTGTTAAACTGCATGATATATGTACAAGATTTTTCACTTCTGCTAGGCTAAGTTGAATGTAAGTCACAGATAGAACGAATGCTATGGTTTCCTTCCAGTCCTCATTTGTGTACTGAAGCTGTGTATGCTTCCCTGTTGGTCCTATAAATCAGTTAATACTGAATATTGAACTTACTTACACTTTCACAGAGACACTTGACTTGGTCCAGTGCTGATCAGTCATACTACCAATCTATACACAGCACAGCAGGATCCCTCAAGGAGACAACAAAATGAGATATTTTGCCCTCTCCAGATGTGCCAGACAATCATTAACTCTGCCACCCTCCTCCCACCTCCTGAAATTCCAAAGTTAGTTCTAGTTTTAAATACAAGCTTGATTAAACCTTAGTAGAAAGAAAAACTAACAAAAAAATGAATGGATTCCAACATTAGAAAAAACATTTTGATAATATTCTCTGACCTACACAAGAAGACAGAGATTTTTATCAATTGATTTTGGCCTCAGGTCTCCAGTTGCTAGTTCAGATAAAAAATATAACAAGTATTACTATATTAACACTAATTTAATTTCAAACTATTGAAGAGCATACAAAATGTCACACGGTGTAAAAGACATTTTTCTTAGAAAGTGGTGGGGGTTTTTCTGTCGGCTCTTTGGAGGTAGTCATGGGGAACAGAAAGCCTCTTTAAAAGAGTTACTTAAAAACCTCTTTTTCTGTGGAAGTCCAAAGGTAAATGAGAGATGGTCTCAGCATGAAGACATTAACATATACTTAAAACATGATGCTCAAAGCTAAATGAAAGGGGAAAGGAAGACAGGGAAAACACAAATAATAGGCATTTAAGCAAGCGAGATATTGGCACTATTTTGTATTAATATAGTTGAAGTAAACCCACCCCAAACCCTATTTAAGCAAATTCATAGCAAAATATGACCTTCTCACTGGCCTCTCTAGTTGATATTTTTCCATGCATGGACCTATCCACAAGCAGTGGGATTTCAAAGATGGTCTTACTGGGCTGGTTTAGGATAAGCTGTTCCATTCAGAAGTGGCAGCTTGGAAGAAAGCACAGAGAAGGTGGCACACAGCTATGTCTGAGCAGCCTGGTAATATATGTGTTTATAGTGGTTTTGGCTTCTTGAGCAGCAAATTGTCCCTAGTTAGGATGTAGATTTTACTTAGTCACTCTAAGAAGTCACTTATATCAATCTCTTCCTAATGTCTAGATAAATTTGAAGGCAATTTACGATGCAAATACTTTTGGAGACCAAAAGGAGTAGAATTGTCATTTGGTATTCAGCACTATGCTGGAAAGGTAAGGCCATGTGATTTTTATACAGTGCAAATAACAGTGGTATGGTAATTGTTTGGTTTATCCAACGTTTCTGCTTTAGGATTTTTTTTTTTTTAATTTTTTTTTCAAAATTTGAGAGACAAAATGATAAAGTTTGCAGAAATGTAGATTATACAATAAAATTTTCATGTGTGGTAGTCCATTTTAGAACCTATCCATAGGGCTCTTTCACAAATTGTGTAGACAATAATCACCTTTTATTCTGTAAGAAATCTGGCACCAGAAACATCATTACTACAATCATTTCAAAGGACCAATTCTCTGGAGCCAGAACAGGCTACATGATTGTTAACATCATGTGAATGCCAGTAGTTCTGTGTGTGAGTGTATAGAAGTATATGCACAAAATGCAATATAAACCAGCATCTGTAATAGAACTTAAAATCCTCTAGAGAGCATTGGGAAGACTGGAGCTAGCGAGCACAGATGTTTTCTTGTACTCCTCTGTAGCTCCTAACTTCTTTTGTTCTTAGGAGTTCATCTACTACTTTATTACTTTATATGGGGAATAATGGGCCAGTTGTTTCACATAACATGAGCTTTGCTTGTGATTACAGTTCCAAGTCTTTGTTTACAAAGAAATAGCTGTGTTTTATATAGTTACCAAGAAAGTCCCATCTCTGGCTCATAAAACTTCAGAATTTTAAGATATGTTCTAGTAAACTTTGTCCAGCTTTCTGGCTTGTTAAGAATAACTAGAATTTCATACAGGTTTAGGAAATTCTTTGTAACCAAATGGCCAAGTCATAAAAACACTGCTGGCCAGTTCTGTATTGCAGAACATTCAGTTTCTGTGTAAACTTATGGACTCCAGTGGAATTGGGCTAGAGAGGAATACTGCTAGGTTCTTATTTCACACATAAGTTGTCAGTTTAAGCTTTAATGAAGTATCTCTGTTATATTGCATGATGCATACCATAGTTACATGTGACAAAGCATAATGCAACGTGATTTAAGCCACTTAACCCAATTTGATGTGCAGTGACATGCTAGGAATATAGGTACTGTTTATAGGCATTTCACATTCTGAAGACACTGCTGTAGATGTACACTTTGCAGATAATTCATTGGCATGCCAGAGGCAAATTAACTGGTCTGCTTGGTCATCCTGACTGTTCACATTTTAAAGAACATAGTAGTTTTTTGGCAACTTTTCTGATTCTGTTTCCCATGCTAGGTATTATATGATGCCAGCGCATTCCTTGAGAAGAACAGAGACACTCTTCCTGC
>NW_009909581.1:109064-151953 GCF_000696875.1 Nestor notabilis
GTCGTGTTGCGAACTTCAGAGAACAAACTTCTTCAGCAGCTGTTCTCTAGCCCATTAACAAAAACAGGTATTTTCTGCACAGCTTTGCTAACATTGCAACATCTTCAGCTATCTACTCCTCTGAAACTGTAATTGTTTCTGGACAGGTTTTTTTTTTAATTCTTTTTCAGCTCTGCTGTTTAAGTTTCCTAGAGAGCTAAAATGTTATTATATTACCGTATTTTATTATTTTTAAAATATGTGGACATGAATTCTTCTAAAAAACACAGAAAGATTCATCCCTCACTCCAGAGAAAGGGAGATTATCTGACATAAAGGGCAAAAACTCATTCTCAGAGCAGGATGAGAATGTGGGAGTTTCTTGGTTCTTAGTCTTTTACTAAGATCAATTCTCAGTTCATAGATTGCACCATGTCTTACAATTCATAAGGACTGTAATGCGGATCAAGTTGTTTTGGAGGTAATATCCATCTATTTAGAGGCATTGATGCAATACATAAAATTTCTTACGAATCATAAAAAACACATCCTAATCTTCTAGAATTAATTAATTCAGCTGATTTAAAGCTTGTTGACACTGGCTTACATAAAAGTGCACTGATCTACAGCTAAATAGAACAGCAAGATGAACTTTGATTGCTCCACGGATAGATGACAGAATACCGGTAACCTGTAAAATGATCTGCAGTATGCATGCAAACAAGGCAACAAACATACACATCTCTCAATACTTTCCTTATATTTAAAATATCTTTACATAATAAGTAAGAAAATGGAATGCTTTAAATATGATGGATTGTATTAAATTGCAAAATTCTGGTGATCTGATATAAAATATGCAAATGAGGTTGTATTTTTAGGTAGAAATAAGTGTACATGCATTAGTTGTGTGAAGGCTTATTGTACATAAGCTGTTGATGCAATTCTGTGCCTGTGTAGCAGCTCTATCTGGGATTTCTGGAGCTTCAGTAGCCCAGTTGTAGCCTCTGGTGATGCATTTAGCCTCTCTTGAGATTTCTATGTAGAAAAAGAACATCTGGAAAAGGACTTATATTGGAGCCTTCTTTGCACATGTAAAATTGATAGCACAATATCTATTTATATTCTACATAAGATAGATTCCTGTTACAATGTCTCTGTTCTTCTTCTGTAATTAGAAGGCTCTGGGTTACACCCCTTTAAATTATGCATTTAGAGGTTCCTGAGAGGTGAGGAACCAATGAGGAATCTTCTTCTCCTTTCAGCTACAACAAGCTCAGATGGAGGCAGATGTAGTTTAAGATGGAGTAGGACTTTTGTGCCCAACTGGGAACAAAGAATGTTTTTGTCTACTTCTGATATTTGAGTCTCTGTTAAACTGGTAAAAGAGATTCTTTTACTCATACTGGATGGTTCAAGCAAAGCAAAAAATAAGCTCACATCTGGTCAAATGTGCCTCTGCATCCATTTTTACTAGCCATTTTATACCTTGGAGCACATTGTCAGAATGAAAGAGATTAGGTGCTTTGTCCCATTTATCAGTCCAAATTGTTGTAAATATTACACATTTGATCTTATTGCCATTTTAAAATCAGAATGCTGATGCTTTTGTGCAAAGTAATTTTCCTCTGGCTTTTTAGAGATATTTTCAGTGGCAGCAGCACTGAGTTTGGGTGTTTTGTCCAAAATGCATAAAAACTTCAGTAAGAAGATAGTTCTCATTGCAGTAATGTATAGTTACCATGTTATCAGATGTATTTCCACTTTTTGTTTTGGTGTTTTTTTAACTCTCACATTCCTTCTTTTTTTTTTTTTTCTATTTACATGAATTGTGTGCTTTCTGCCTTCTGTTATGGAACATTTACCTTTCCATGATGAGCACACAGCAAGTTCAGTGTTACATGTATTTCTGTCAAGTTGGTACAGGACATCCTGTTAAAATGATTGTGTGTATGCTCCTGTGCATGGTGGTGTAAGAATAGCTTAAAACCCTTATGTCATTTTTATCTTTCTGAAAGTCTTTGTGATTTTACTCTATTTTTTCCAGCTGTCTAATATAATTGGCACTCACAGCCTGTGTTGGGGCCTCTGTGTTCTAAAATCAGATTGTTGCCAGGTTTAGTTTTGGCAGCTTGCAAGATAAATGAAAGGTTTGGCTGAGAACAGAAGGTATTGCTGGCAATGCTGCTTCATCTCTACTCGGTTAAGAAAGATAATGCTATTCTTTTAACTTCCTACAAAGAGGCTTTTGTAAACAACAGTGATTGTGTAAATGCCCGATCATACTTTGTCGTTTCTTCTTAGCCGCCTTCCCTCCATTCAACATGTGCTTCATTCCTAAAACAAGCCAGGAAAAATAAGATTCATAATCTTTGTATCATTTTCTCCAGCTTTTTGTAGATTACTGACTGATGCAAAAGTTAATAATTTACATAGAAGCCATATTGCATCTTTCCAGGTAACCCTGACTTGAAATGAGCCTTCTGCCAGAATCTCTGGTGTTTTGTTTGAAGATGAGTGACAGCACATTCTCACATCTGCTTGCAACTAGCGCTGGAATTTGCAGCGTAGGTGGTTTTTGCCAACCAGCAGTGTCCAATATGTGTAATAGTCACTAGGTGGTGCTATCCCAGAAGCAAGAGGGAGTTTGTGACTGGTAACATGGGTCTGACAATTACTGAAAATGTAGTTCTTAAATACCAGTAAGAACAAAAAGATGCCTTTCCCACCCTGAGAATATCCTCTGTTTGAAGTATATTTATATAACCATCATGTCTTCCGCTGTCAAAAACTGAGCAGCAGCAAGAAAATAAATATTAAAAAGACTAAATTTCTTTACCAATTTAAGATCATGTTAATCCCTGCAATTTATCAAATATACTTATCCCCTCTTAACAAATGCTTCTATTTCACAGTAGCAGACTGGAGTTTAAAGGGCTAGAAGTTAACAGCAGGACATAAAATATATATCTGTAATAGTAATTTATGTTTAAGAGGGTGCACAATTACTGAGATGAGATACCAGAATTTAAACATTCTGTCACTAATTGTGTGGTGTGTACAGCATGTTTTGTCATCTTTCAGTGGAAACTTAGGCACATTCAGCACATCCCAGAATCTGCACTTTTAGGGACTTTATGAACATATTGTAGTTTAATCTACCAGTTCTCCCAACTGCTTCCATATTTGTCCAAAAAAGAAAAAAAGTTGCTACTACCTCAGGTGAATGTGCATGTTCCCATTCAGAAATAATGTATTCCTGTTTGTCTATGGGTTTAGTTTATCAGCATCACAGAGAGTTTTGTTAGCGTCAGAGAGAAAGGGAATCATGTGACCTAGAAAATAGAGTCCCCTTGTAAGTGAAGAGGGCTTTAATTGGAAAAATTAAGGATAGCCTTGCTACATTCACTAGTGGTATCAGTGAGCAGTCAGACAATTTGACTTATTGTCCTGATATTCCAGCATTTTTGCAGCATCAGCTGTGAGCGGCGGTACCATTGGGCTGCTTGGGCAGGCACCACTGGGGCTTTTCAAGATTGCAGCTCCCTCTTCCACTTTTCCTCTCTTTTATCTTATGTTCCCCAGCTGACCAGATCATGCTGGTGGGATAGGGAGGTGTGCCAGAGGGGCTTCATCTTCCCAGAAAAGCTGCAGCACAGCATGATTCTCTACTCCTGAAACTCAATCTCTGCAGACTTTTTTATCTTCTATGACTCAGACATGTAGAGCTTTTTGTCAGGGTTACTCTGCTGTGCCTTAGGTCCTTACTGGAGAGAGGAATGAGAGTTGCTACCTGCAGAGAGGGAAGGGGAAATCCTCCAGCCTTCCCACCAGCAAAGTAGAGATGCTGGGATATGTCCTTGTCTTAGCTCTGAGGATCTGTGTGGGCTGGGCTTGGCTGTGTAGATACACAGAGCTGAGTATCATTACCGCTACAGCAACATCACGTCCAATAATTTTGGTAGCATTGGGTATTGTTCACAGATTCAGAGTCATATATATCAATATATTATCCATTGCTAATAAACATGCCTTGTTCATGGTGCCTAGGTATTTGGAGTATAATCTGTCAAAGACAACTGGGATGAAATCTTCGCTGAAGAGTTAGGATAGTGATGCTTTAACCAGGGAATATTTTTGACCAAAACAGGAGGAAAATAAATTTTTTTAAAAAACAAATTAATTATAATTAGCCTACCTAAAGGTCATTTCCCCTTCTCAGTATTGAGTTTTAGTCTGTGTTTTTTGTGCCTTTGAGTCTCTAGCCCTGCTTACAACCCTCAGACAAAAAAGTTACTACAAACAACATATGTCTCATAAAAACCCACAACACAACCAACTAACAGACCGTGTGCTGAGACAGAATATGAAAAAAAAAATCAGGCTTTCTTTATGCACACTAAAGAACACAGGAATTGGGACTTTTTGCAGAATCACTTTAAAGAATTATTTTTCACCACTCCTTGTTGACAAAAGTATTATTTCGATATTAATTTGTCTGTAACTTTGATATTGGCTGATTCCTTATGAGGAGTCAGATACTGAAGGAAATAAATTGATTTTCTTGCATTTCAGTCCCATGAACAGTTACTACTGGGCATAGTGAAGTCCTGGCCAGTTGAAATCATAGATGCTTTGCCACTGTTTTCAGTGGAACCATGATTTGAGCTGTCATGTTTGTCACTGTGCACTCCTATTGAGCACAGCCCTTTCTCTAGTGATAAGTGGTGGGAGGTCTTTTGGCTTGATGTGTGTCACACTTATGCACTTATGTTTCCATTTGGGCTTAGCAGGCTTATTCTTTTAATTCCACACATCACAATAGAGAAAAACGCTCAAAAACATCTTAATTTCACTCATTTATCCTACAGTAAAATATTTTTACAATGGTACTTTTGTGTTGGTGTTTTCAGCTCTAAAAGATAACTGCAGGCATTCTAAGTCACATGAAACAGAAACAAAGCCATTGTAATTATAATTTCTCTTAAAGATTAATCAGAATTTATATTTTGTAAGAATTGGATCAAGTTAATGGAAGCTATATATTTTCACTCAGGACACAGAGCCTTTCCTGCTTCTGACTGGTCTGTATGTTAAAAGCGTATAAAAGTTAATCATTTTTGCTTTGCTGCCAGTGTGTTGTGTGCAAAGAGAGGCTTTAAACCACAGCTGTGCAATGTAACAATTGTGAACTTTACTGGGTTGCAGATGTGGGACATCAGTAAACTAAATTAAATGTAGCTTAACTGAGTTTGGGAGGTAGAGTGTTAGATTACTTTTTATTTAGTGTTTCTGTTAAGCATTTTACAGCTTAGTGTTTCTTTTTTCTTCATATCCTAAAGTTTTGCATCTTAGGACAAATGCAGTACACAAATACTCACAAGACTTGCTAGCAGCAGGATCCAAATGTGGCCTAAAATAGCCCTAAAAATGGAACTCATCTAGAAACAGAACCATCAATCAGATCAAAGTTAAGGTCTCAGTCCTGCTAAAGCTTTATATAAGCCATAATAATTATTTACTGTTGAGAATAACTCCCTGTAAATAAAGAGTGTCAGTGAATGTCTGGAATTGCACATAGCAGTAAGCACAACAGCTGTGAAGGGTCAAGTTAGATTTGTTATGTTTATGTTTGGTAAAGGGTGTTGCCCAAGCAGAAGTCCACTGGTTTTAGTATGAGACTTCACAGATTACATTGTACTGAAAATGGGCAAAGGGCATAGATCTTTTTCCTCTTTTTGTCTCCAAGTGTTTGCAGATTGAATCCTAAGAAGTGTACAAGTGAGCAAGTTTAAGAACAGATCTTGATGAGCTAACTGATTTGATTCATCATAGGCCATTCTCAGTAGAATAAATCTTGAAAAGAATTTTTCTTTACCTTCTTTCAGAAGAGAGGAGGTATCTCTTTGATTTTCATGTTACTAGCCTAACTTCTCAATTCTATAATGAACGTTATCTCACTATAATGAATAATAATCTTAACACTGATTATACTGTATACTAATTAAATTCAAAATGTGTTGATACTGAGGAAACAAAAGCTGTATTACATAGAAGATTTTACTGGTTTTAATATTAACTAGTAGACTGTGGGATCTCACTGTGCAGCATATACAGAATTTAAATAGAGAAATATTCAGGGAACATTATACAGTAGTTGTTTTAATTAGTAACTTACTAGGCAGTTTCAACAGGCACTATGTGCTGTAAGGTCAAACTGTGTCAAAGATGCTTGATACATTATTGGAATCATTCAGTAGCTCTCAAGATCAAATCCTAGAAGAGCAATTATTTTGAAATTTGCTGGTGAGTTTGCAGAGCAGATAAATGTGTTGAATATTCAGATAACTGTGCTGGTTTGAATATCCGTAATGTTTTTGGTGTCTCCTTTACAGAGTATGTACTTATATCTCATATTCTTTAAAAATAATTGAATAAGGGGTTAATGTATCCAAGAGATTAATGCAGTTTGTGGAAAACAAACTTCTGAGTCTCTGCTGGATTTTCTGTATTTGTTTCAGAGTATTTCATACTCTAGTGCGCTGTCTTTACTATGAGTATGCACTTTTATCTATTTTCTTTATTCCCTCACCCTACAGCAAACTGTAAAGGTCAGTACTTTACTAAACCAGAATTATCTTTTCTCTTATTATTTGACTTTCTCTTACTTATTCCAGCCTGACTTGGCTTGACATAGGAAAGCATATAACTGAATTGCCTGGACAGGAGGTCATAGTGTGTGTCAGAGACAGGAAATGCATTTGTGGGTGTTTGTATGAATGGGTATTTGTTTCATTAAATGTGGAGATACGAATACAAATGAGAACAACGTTTTGAATATCCACAAAAATAACCAACTGTGCTCTGTCTGTGATAATATATGGAAGTGCTGAGATCCAGAGGAGCAAACATTCAATTGAGAGGGCTTTGAGACTTGATCAAATTAGTAGTCAACATCATTACTGCTTAGATTTAAAAAACAGGGAGGCTGGGGACTTTCATGAAGTTCTGTAACTATGTTTCATGCTAAATTAAGACTCTTCTCTTCAAGAAGCTCTTCTCTTGAAGTGTCAAAACCTGGTTTTGACACCAGTTTTATCCTGTCTAGCTTAGGGTCCTAACTGCTGAGAAGACTGATTGTCATAGTGAGGTCAGAAAAAATGTTCCTTCATTTTTTTCCATGGGTTTTTGGTGAAATCATTATACCTGAATTTTTACTGCTGAATTCATTAGGAATTTTTACTGGCTTTAATAGAATTTTGATCAGACTGTGTATGTAGGGAGCAGCTTCAGCAACAGGTCCTAAGTGATGGAATACATATGATAAAATGTATTATACATTGCATGGAGAGGGAGCATACTGTGGAAATACAAACTGTGGGCTGGAAATCACAGTTCTTGACTTCTCCTGGGTTTCCTGTTTATTCACTGTTCTAGTAGAAAATTTTGTTGGCCTCTGGTTAACTGTTAGTGTTTGATGACAGTCCTGAGAATGTCAGAGAAGAGATGCTGAGGTGTGAGCTACCAAAATGCTTGCCGTTGCTTCACGTGGTGAAGGAACATAGATAAAATACCGAGATGACTACCATGTTCTTCATAATCAAACTTTTACTTTTCTAGGTAAAGCATTTGTGATTGGGTGTGTTTGGGGAATTTTACCTAACGTGCAAGAGAAAGGATGTCAATTACATAAAAAAGTGAGGAAGATCAGAGCTGAATCAGCATGTGTGGTAACCATATTTTCAACCTTTACATGTGTTTGGAAGTATTCTTCTACATGCCTCTGGAAGAAGAAATAAAACTCTTGTTTCTCCTGAATAAAGGTAGTTAGAAGAAGGGGGTTTTGGCTAATGCTGAAACTTAATGGAGAACTGCCCAATGAAGCCTTCACAGAAAATACATCTCTCTAGTTTTCTTCTAATATCAGTTACACATGTGGTACAACAACCAGGGCAATCTGCTGGGGCAACTGAAAACCTTGTGTTGATGGTGAGGTACTTTGCCATCAGATTGCGGTGTTCTGTGCGGTGTTCTGCTGTTCCCTAGAGATTTCAAGGTTTGTTGCCTGGAGTGGATTACATGCAACAGCATCTAATCATACACAACCAACGATGTGGATGGAAATTGATATCTGAAAGAAATGGCCCATGTCTTCTGAGAATGTATAAATTATAAAAAGCTGAACTACAGCAGCTGAGAGACCGACCAGATCAAGCTGTGGCCAGCCTGTCAGTCAGTCTCCAGCTAGTTAGGCTACAGACTTGACTAAAGAAAATTCTGGGCACCAAGCAATAGAGAACTCCAGCATTCTTTATACTATAACCTCTATCTGCTTTTTGTAAACAGTTTTTCTATTTCTTTCTTTGTTTTCTTTCTTGTCTAGATGCACCTTTGGATAGTTAGCTCTGAGCTATACTTAGTGTGCCACTCCCCTCTGCCGCCCTCTTTTCCAGAACCATGTGTCTCTCCCTTGCGCTCTGCCTGGGAACCTGTCTTATCACGTGATCAGGCTATAGCGTATGTGCTTTGCCTGCTGTCTGAAAGTTTGGTCATGTCGTGGGACTATGATCTTCTGAGAATCACATAAGGTTTGCTTGTCTAGCCTATGATCATCTATGTGCCTGTGATATTTCAGCAAATGTCTGCATTTCAGTGAGCACACTCCCAGTTGAGTCAATGCTACACATGTCTGATTCAGTTTATTGAGCATCTTGCTTAAGGTAGCCATTAATACTCATGGTTGTGCTTTAAAAATATTTTGGGCTCTACCACGAGATAATTATATGTCATAATCTGTTCTTCTTTACTAGGTGAGGATAAAAGCTAAGACACTTCTTGCTGAGATCATACATTTACATATCTTGGAATATAGTAGGCAGTTTGACTTTCATTTCATCTCAGCTGCTGTCAGTGTCTTTCTTCCCTTGAATTCTACAAGAAGTCTTCTAACCTACTGTGTTAAAACACAGCAGCAATGGTGCTTACAAGCAGTTTTATTTGTTGCTGTAAGCATCATGCTGTGTGTTTGCCAGTGTGCGTTACTAAAAGTGAGAAGTGACCACAGAAGTGTCTGCGATGTATGAAGTAGAAGGCATAGCAGCCCCGAATTTACACTCAGGTTCTCCATTCCCAGTTTAGCAATGTAAAGCTTTTAAGTATCTGTAAATATGATCTTTACTTACCATGCTAGTAAGACTAAAGAAACCTTTAGTCTAATTGAGGCTCAGGATCAGAATTTCTCAGTTCACTGTGGCATACATTTATAATTTCGAATAATGTGGGCCAAAAAATGCATCATTTTGCTCCTGAAGCAATTATATATAATTAGGTTATTCCCAAGCGGGCCTCACTATTACTAAATTTTCTTGGTTATCAGATTCTGTTTTGTAATATGGATCGGATTTTGGAAATACGATTTATTATTTTTATTTACTTATTCTGAATAGGAAGTGAAGTGATTCTCTTTTCAGAATAAGCAGCAGTGGAAGTGTGTCTGTATTGATAATTGTATTCTAAAGACAGTATTTTATAAATATGTTCTTGTGTAAAATGTGTAGTGTATGAGAAAATTGGATTCTTAGCTTTTTATTGCACAAGATTAGCTTAAATGACTTCAGTGACTGAAAAGAATAGAGTTTTGATAGTCAGTGACCAGATTCAAATTAGTACCCAATAAAAAAAGTACATGTATTCATTTATAGTTGAGCTAAGAAAAGCTTAGTCTTACAGTAGCAGAAGATGAAAATGCATTATGGAGATAAGCAGTCTACTTCCTTAGGCTAGATAAAATGTACTGAAAGGAAAGACAGAGAAGAATCTGTGTGTCAAAGACATTGTCTGACTGTACCTTTTCTGGAGTGCAAGTGCTTAGCTGTGATTAGAAGTAGTGTCAATGAAATATGAATGCATTGTAGCATTTCTGACCATATTATACTGTATCTACGTGGTGTTTCAAGTAACCTCTCTTTATCTGAACCAGAAGCATGAAATAAATTAATAAAATATATGAGGATAAGGAAAGATCTTGTACTGTGCCCTCTATATAATAGTAATATCCCTGGTACAGCTTGTACAGTAAGGTGACATTGTCATTAGGCTCTTTCTCTGCAAGTCATTTGCACTTCACAAACTAGACGTTGTATCAAAGCTTAATGTAATTCTTACCTGGCATGCTCTTACTTGGGGAGGAATGATGTATTGAAGACATACCCAGAATGAGATCATAAATACAGTGCTAATATTACTAATATTTGCTTGATATTACTTATAGAAGCCATCACCTAAGAGTAATGAAGCACTGACAAACCATAAGTAATATCAGAACATCCCAGCCAGAGTGTGCTTTCCTAATTAGTATGGAAAGTCATCTGCTGGACAAATCATTAATTCAGCCAGATCACACAGTGAGTAAGTGCCAGGGATGCAAGTGAGAAGCCAGGAATGCTGACTGGTCCTTTCTGAGACCTAGAGAGCACTTTCAAAGTCCAGCCTGATAAAGAAAACCCTTTTGTCTTTCTGTGCTATGTAAATACTTTAAATAGTTTCAAAACTTCTCCTGCTTGGCTTTGCATAATAGAAGAGATGCAGTACCTTGACAGTAGGATCTTTCTCACCTAGCTGAGATGAAGCATTAGTGAAGAATATGTTTGCAGAGATGTGAGATCTCTTAGCTTCAAGACAAAAGGAGCTTTGCTGAGCACTGGCGCAGTGAGCTTAGCCAGTGAGTGCCTAGATTTTTGTGCTGCTACTCCTTTTTCTGTTGGAAGCTCTCGGAGCATTTAATAAACTTTAATGACTGAAACTTCTCATGCATTAATGACATTCCTAACTTTATTGTGATAGAGAAACATTGGGGCTGACTCCACTGCTGACACGAATGAATCCGAGACCTTAGTTTCTGTTCTGGCAGGCACATAGGTAAGAGCCTTAATTTTTCAGATGAGCAGTCCTGTTGAACTGAAAGGGAAATGCATGTGAATTAAATTAAACATGTACATGTTTAAAAGATGAATCCTAATTTTAAAATCATAGAACACTGCCACGGTTGGAGCATTCACAACTTTAGCCATTAGCTACTCTGTCCTCCCTCATGAATGCCTTTAAAAAAAAAAAACAGACAACCAAACAAAAAAAAAACCTAAGAAAAATTTGAGAGGGTTTTAAACTGCTAAATTGGTCCATTTTATGGGGTTGGATTTAATATAGGTAATATTTTATTTGAGTCTACATAGATGTCACTTGTATTCTCTCTGAAGGGTGTTGACCACATAATAGGTGTGAAGGTAGGTTTCTGAAAGGCACAGTGCAGTCTTTTAACCTTTAACCATTTTAATCTTTCAAGGAACCCATGGCAGCTTTACCTGGCTATGTTATTATCTAAAAACGTTTGTTCAAATATTGATGTTCTTCACAAAGTGGAATAACATTTAATTATTTTTGGTGTGTAAAGTAATAAATGACTTTGTAAATGAAAATCGAATGCAGGGACAGGTACCAAATGTTTACTGATTATAAACACCATGCTAACTCTTGGTGAACCATTTCTTACTATGTAGACTAAATTTCAAACCACATTCATTCTGTTTGTTAGTTTTAATGGCTTAGACATTTTAAAGAGAGATAGGTAGTTATTTCCTGAACATGAACTACTTGAGATGACTAATTCATGAACTTTCATTGGAGCATCATTTCTTCTTAGGAAGAAAATACTAATAGCATTTTCCTATGGATTTCCTCCTACGCTACAATTCAGTAGTTAGTAATTACCTAAGAATTCACTTGACATAAGCACTGGTAAGAATTCATTCATAGAAGAAAGTAACTACTGAACAAAATCATGATACATAAAGCGTTTTTTTTGTTTGTTTGTTTGTTTGGGTTTTTTTTAAGTAGGAACTGACCACTTTGGGGTTGTGCTTTTTTTATTTTTTTTTCATTCATTAAAGATTTTTTATTAATGAAAATATTTGTTTCTTTGCCTGGTTTGCCAGATCAGAAATGTTTAGTTTTATTTTTGCATGAAGAACCAAAGTGGGGCTCAGGGATATTAGTTATGAGCCCTAGAACCTAATACCAGCAGTAAGTGTGGTGAACCTTAAGCAACTATCTTATTATTCTACATTTTGTTTGATCCTTAGAGTTTTGTAAGTTCTTAGTAATTTTAAACAGCTGATTCAATTTGTTTCTTCTGCCAACTCCCCTCTTTTATCCCATGTTGAGTCATCCAAGACACAATGCAATGTGTCCCTGAGTGCATGCCTTCAAGCTTTAGACTTGCTGGTCTGAAGCCTAACTAAAACCATCTATTCCAGGTTTTCCACTTTAGCTAAAAAAGGCACAAAAGTGTAATTTCTAGTATGCAAAAATATCAAAACTACAGCTGAAAGAATAATAAATTCACCAACTACTTGCTCATTAAAGTCCTCGTTTTAAACCTAAAGACATACATGATTATACCTTATGTACCATATGTGTATATAGATATTCAAGACTGTCAAAATGGAGTTGCAGTTCTCATTAACCACCATGGTATATAGACTAAAGCAGTTTCCAAAATCGCGGACATCCCTTGTGTTCTGCACTGTGATTCGGACTGCCAGGTAACATACACTGTTAGAGCTGGAAATGACATGCCTGTTATGCAGCATTGTGTCAATCCCAATGCCAGGAGCTTAAAAAATAAATACTTTTAAAAATGAATACAGAATGTTTGAGTCACTCCAAAGAATGTCATTGCTGTTTTGAGTGCTGGCCCCTCAGACTGTTCTCAGGGGATTGGTATTTTTCTTGTTTGGAAGGAAAGTAAGAGCCAAAGTTCCTTTCAGTGTTACGTGGACACTGCTGGGTTTGCTCTGCTTCCTTATGCAATAATTACCAGCAATTAAGTGTTCTTGGTTTTCTTTTTTCCCATCCTGCCTTCTCACCAGTTATGTAATATATAGTTTAGCAAAACTGTGAAGACTGTTTAGAGATACTGGCTTTCTGTAAAGCAAACAGCTAAACGCTGGAGTTGATGCAAACAAGGCACTTAGCATCTGAAAGAAGTGTTAACACTTTATTTACATTTAAATTAAAATGGACACTTATTTATGTGTTCTGGTTCTGAAAGGTGTGTGGTACATCTGCAGAGGCCTATTGTTTATTCATGCTGTAAATCCTTTGAAATGTGTTAAAATGCTTCCCACTCATTATAAAAATCCTGCCACCCATGGATTAGGGCTTTGATGTCACCAATCCTGCTTCAAAGGGTTCTTTCAATGCTATTAATCACAGTTTAGCCTCTGAAGATATAGCCAGAGAAAACATTTGGACATCTTGTGCTAGACTTGCTAAAACTTTGAAATATACAGAGTGTCTTGCATATGCACAGTCCTATATCACTTCCTCTCTCTTCTCTGAGGCTTTATTTTGAAAAGCTATTTTGTGATGACTTTGGCTTTCTACAAGTACAGAGGAAAAATTTTAGGACACGTCATACTGTACACTTTAAAAAAGGCACTTGTCTTTCAGTTGACACCACAATATGTTTTTGCCTGAGGAATTGAGCCAGTCTTTAAAAACCCCAAGGGACAATAAGACTGGGATTAAGCAGTCCTGTATGTCAAAAGGTCAAAAAAGATACCGTTTTATCATTTTCTCATCTCTTTCATTAGTTTGTGATCTTAAGATGCTGTCTAAACACTTCAGGATCCACATGATTTCATAGAAACAGGATTGTTTCTGTTGTCTTTTTCTCTTTTAAATCTCTCAATGAGTCGCACAGAAATTGATTACTAGTGATTGAGCTGTATGCCTTTGTGCTGTTGTTGTTTTCATCAGCTCAGTAGCTAAGGTCAGTGACATACCACCTTATCACTGACTTTTTCCTCCCTTTTAAATCAACACTGCACTCTGTCATGGCGTGTTGAATGCTTTGCAGGCACAATTGGTAATGAGCAGGGTGTGGAAGAAGTGTGGTTTGGTGTGTGCTATTTTTAGTGCTATTGTACAAACTGAATTTGCCACCATATAATTTTTTCCCTTCTAAGCTTCCTGAACAGTTTTTGCAGTATGTATTTCTTTGTTTTTGAACAGGTAACTTGGCACAAGCAAGAGCCAGAGTGACAGCAGCATCTAGGTCTTTGCCTCCACAGCTTAGTGCTGGGCGTATCAAGGTTAGTAGTGTTCCCTTTGAAGACAGGCGGTTCTTCATCAAATATTACAGCAAGATTATGGACTCGATGCATAGCTGATGTAGATACATAGTGAGGTTCTTAGCAAATTAGAGTCTGCCTTCATATCAGTAAACATTCACCTCAGGTGGGATCACTGTTTCCAGTTCTAGTGAGGACCTTATTGTAGAATCCAGTGAAGAATCAATAAATTACTGATTAGTGTTTAAACTTTTTGGAGTGAAATCTGTTATATTGATGGCAATATTCCTCTTTATTTCAGTGGGGTAAAGGTTTTCCTCTGGCAATTTTGACCTAGAAAGAGATTTAATTAGGCAAAATTTGAACAGTGTATTTGAAAGTATGAAAAGCAAAATGAAAAAAAAAAAAAATAATTCTATTCCTTTTTTTAATTCAACTTGCAAGTGAAAACTGCACACACAGGGATAGATGACCAGAAAAAAATGACATGGCAAAGCCTCTGTTCTTTAAAAGAGCAAATGTAGAATTTAAACTATACTGAATTTTGCCATAAAAGTATGTGGCATAATTGCAGAAGGATGAGATAATTTTATGGCAGTTAATAGGATGCGTTGCCAGCTAAGTACACTTAATTTGTAAGGAAAACTCTGTGCCTCAAGCTCATTGCATTTACACTCCCTCCCTGCTTCCCAAATAATACTGCTATAGTTAGCTTAGTTAAGGGTTTGGGGGTGGGGGGGTGGAGTTTGCCTCCAAATCAAACAATAATAACTTTCAAAAATTAATGTGATAACAGCAACTGTTCAGAAGTTTACAGAATTTTATTTTCTGGGTTTTCTATTTCTTTTCATTTTTATTCCTCTTATTATTAGGAGCTCATACTCTAATGTGGATACAGTAATTCATGTCACCTAGACATCTATATCCTTCATTGTACCTGCAAATACAGATGTGGATTTCAGAGATTTATTTCCTCTCTGGTATAAACACATTCAGTGCTGAAGGACAGATTATGACCTCTCCAATTTTCTTGTATTATACACACATTGTCTTTCACATCCAGCTATATTCAGCATAATCTTTCTAAGCATGCATTTTACTGATACAGCTGGAATGGAATAGAGCAGTTCTCTTTTAGAGCTTCAGTAAACACGGTCAGTTACTAAGTAGTGTTTAAGTGGTTTTTACTCACCCTTCGAATTTTTAAAGCAGCTAAAACACATGCAGCATTATTCAGAAAATTTTAATTGAGATAGTTTTTAGCCAAAAATAATTTCTCATTATTTCATAAAAATTCTAATTAAAACATCTTCAGGAAAAATATTCTAAATTAAATTACTATTTTACAATTTGTTAAAAAAAATCCAAACATCATTATTTTGTTTGGAAGTTTGGAAATGCAGGGGTTTTTAAGCTTTTTTGCTTAAAGGTTTTTTTGGTTTTACAGTATTTTGTACCATTCCAGCAGCAGGTGGGGTCAATATGTGAAAGTAATTTCCAGTGACTTCATAAGGTGACATGATGTCATAAATCATTCTTTTAATATTGTTTCAGAATCTTATAAGCAATTTTTTTTTAGTGATGGAATAGTTTGTCTTTTGTAGGTCAAGCTGTTTTCCATTTCAGTTGTATTCATATAAATGTATATTGTATGTCACTACTACTGTCATGTAAAAATGTGACTTAACTGTTGAAATGTTCTTCATTTTAGTTTAAAAAGAGTAGCTGGTGATTTAAAACTCAAGATTATATCATGACGTTCTTACTGTGTTCTATCATTTTCTACCAAGCCAGTTGTGATAAAGCCTATTGCCTGTCATACATGCGATTATTGCCCTACCATAAAATTGCCTGGCTTCATAGACATGCGATGTTGTAAATTAACCAGGGGCAAAACTTGTAAAAACTCTGACAGGAAGATCTCCCTAGTTTCAGAGCCTATCAGATTTTTTCTAATGGAAACTTCAAATCTTTCTCGTCAAAAAGATTTGGAAATTGATCCTAGTCCTTACAGATTGCACAGACCTGAGTTTACAACTCCATCCATAGAAAAAGGAATCTCATGATACTGCTTTTACCCTGATTTTCTGGGAGGACGGGAAGAGACTATTAGATCTTCTCCATGAGTGTTTCTGACCATCTGTCTTTCTGTGTGTTAACTCCCTTCCCCCCAAACAACACAAAGCAAAACAATACCCTTTTGAACCCAGCAGGCCATAGTAAACCATATTTGACAGAGTGGCAGTCTCAAAGTTTGCAAGATTCTACAGGTTTGGTGAAAAAAGGCAGCTGTGAAAAGGAAATGCTTACAGCATCCTACTGCCCAAAAGGTGTAGAGCATAAGCTTACCCTTTGTTGGCCAGCAGATATTCCAGAAATGACTGGGAGATCATGAGTGCTGGACCTCCAACAACAATATCACTAAGAATCTCTGCTTTTGTAGAGAGACAAGAATCCAATTTAGAAGCTCAAATTCATGGGCATTTGGGCTTCAATGCAGTCCTCAAACTACTTGGTTTTGGTTTTGATTTGGTTTTCTTTATGATTAAATTGTCTTTTAACATTTAATGTTACCAGTTATCCTGAATTTACTGCCAATATTCACTTTTATTTTTTTTGTCTTCTACTTGACCTTTACTAGAGATTTAGATACCAATTCTCAAAAAGCAGTTGTCTTGCCAAGTTAGTTATGAAACATTCCTATATCCTTCCCCATGGACGTGCCTGCTCTTCTGATTAGGTCATTGATGTTTACTTTGTCAGGTGACCTTTTAAGATGTTTGATGTTATATCTGCTGACAAGGCATTTTTCCTAGGATATATTACAGAGTTTTCTCTTAACATTCTTAAAACTGAAGTCAAACTGCATTTATTTTTTTTTTCTTCATGTATTAGAGATGTGTACTAATGCATGGACAACACTCTGGGCTAGAACACCACAGGTTACAAAAACATACTGAAATTTTTATGGTCACCCTTACGGAAATCTGTCTCCCTTTGCATCATCTGTATTCTGAATCTTGTCTTCACAAGTTTTCTTTCGACTTCTTCCCCAATACCAAATCCATTTTCTTGATCTATTACTACTTAGTGCTTCATTTCCTTTATGTTTTGCATGCAGTCTCCTAAATATCTCCTGAAGGTAAGAGACACAGTTATTTTATTGAGAACTGTAATCTTTCAGCAATTACTTCTACTTTTTGTTCAGAAGAGTGGTCTTAAGTCAGTGAGTGTTGGAAATGATCGTATGGAGCAAAGTCCAGGAAGTGTAGCACAGGTGCTGACAACAGCATTATCTGGTTTATACAAATGCCACCTGGTCAGAGCAGATGGTAAACTGCCACAAAGCAAGTGAATGCTAAAATGTTGTTAATGCTCCATGCAAACAGGATGCTGGTTGATTTTCTTTAATTTTGTTGAGCTGTAATACAGCAACACAATCTGCTTGTGATTGGTAACCATGGTTATACTCATTCATAAATTCTGGTTTCATTTTGATAAGAACAGCTGTACTGACAATGTAACTAAAATATACAAGGAGCAATATGTTCGCTGTCCATGTATACCCTCTAAAAATAACTTCTGAAATGCTGAAAAAGCAGTATCTGAAGCTATGGCAGTTCAGCAGAGTAAGATTGCTGAAATTCTTGGCATCAAAATGGCAATTTAAAGTAATTAATGGTAACCACAGCAGCAGAAAGGAAAAGTCTTATTCATTCTGAGATTTCCTACTTTGTTTGCCACTTGTTATCTGACAACATTTTTTCTCCATACATAAGCAAAATGACTCAGCTCGATTTGCCTCCTGGTCATTACAAAAATGATAACTCATATATAAAATGAGATTTGATGGAGTTCATTGTAGTGGTGGTAAGAGGAATGCTTTTTTAGAATGCAGTTCATAAGGTATTGCATCTTGGCAGCTGCTTCATTGGCTCAGTGTTATACTATCAAAACAAAAGTGTGAAATCATTTGGAAACTTGCAGCTCTCTCTGAAATCATTGTGTGTCCTGCATCTGTTAGAAACTGGCCTTATTGCCTCTGCTAAAGTACACTGAAGTACTCGCATCTGAAGGAATGATCATAACAAAACCTGAACCCAGCTTTCATGGGAAAGGTGGGGGGAGTGGAAGGGGGTGGGTGTCTGCAGTATTTCTGGTACAGCTCTAACATCTGAGTTTTGTCTTCCAGGTTGACACAATGGAGGTTATGCGACATCCTGAAGAAACAACTAACATGAAGCGGCAAACTATGGCTTCCTATTTTAGGGTACAAAAGTTAGATTGTAAACAAACATTATGGTGATAAGAACAATAGATATATCTAAAATATTGTGGGATTGTGAGATCAAAGAGAATAAGATAATTCTTTTATTCTGTTGTGGTGACTTTGTAGACTCATAATTTTTCTTTTTCTCCTTTTCATTTCCTCATACTTGTATTTTTATAATTTCACCAAATACACTGATAACAGAAACTAGAGTCTAGACTATTTCCATCTAAAATGCTGAGGGTCTAGAACAGACTTGTTTTCGTAAACAGAAAACTGATTTTGTGCAAATAAGATAGCTGTCATTACTAACGCCCTCATATTTTTTCACAAGCTCAGACATACCTACTTTTAAAGATTAAGATTTGTCATCTGTGCTAATAAGTGAAAACAATCCATCTTTTGGAAGTACTGTTCTAAGTCGAACGGATTGCCATTTTATCAATAGTAATCCTGTCAGGGGTAATGTATATTCTGCATATATGTTTAAATAAAACAGGTAAGGAAAAGGCATTGAGAATGTTGAGGCTGGAATGTTAGGAGCCAGGAATGTTTTTTTCATGCAGTCATTGCAGAGGGGAAAAGTTTTGGGCTGCACTTGTACCACGCAGGAAGGGGAAGTTCACAGTGCTGTGCTAGCCAGTGTGGGTGAAAGCTTCATGCCATGTAGGAATACCTGTTTTCTTTGCCGTGCAAAACAGTGTAAGAAAAGGCACAGAGGAAACTGATGTTGCCCCAGTGTGGGTACAAGGACACACAGTTAGACTTGTCTAGTAATCAAAGTGTGGATTTAGAGTGCTTTTGGAAATAAATGTCAGCTGTCTAGGAACCATAAGAAGTTCTTCACTGTGGGGGTGGTGAGGTATTGGAACAGGTTGCCAAAGAAGTGGTAAATGTCCCATCCCTGGCAGTGTTCAAGGCCAGGTTGGACAGAGCATTAGACAACATGGTATAATTCATGTGAGGTGTTCCTGCCCATGGCAAGGGGGGGTTGGAGCTAGATGATCCTAAGTTCTTTTGCAACCCAAACCAGTGGGGGAGTGACTGTGAAAGTATAACAGAATATGCAGCCTACAGCAAAATGGCTACAGTCAGCTTGGAATTGTACATAACTTTGAGATGGAGTGTATTTGCAGCAGATACTTATCATACAATGGGTTAATGAAGTAAGGAATCATTATTCAGAGGAATCATTGGAAAAGCAGATGTATGTGATCTGATCACACTTTTTTTCATTTTAGCATAAAATGAAATGGAATAAATTGTTTTCCATGTCCAGGTGGATAGGAAAGGAAGTAGTGGGCCTACATTTCTGCAGGAAGATTTAGGTTCTATGTTGAGAACATTGTGAATAGTCATGATAATGTAACAATTCAGTACATTGTCTAGGGGGATTGTATGGTCTACAACCTCAGTGATTCTGAAAAATGGATTAAACAGAGATGTGCCTGAAATGGTGAAGATAGTCTGCAGTTGTCTTTGGGCAGAGGACTGAACTGGTGACTTCTTGTAATACTTTCCCTATAATTTTCTGTAAATTTCTGTAAATTGCTTGTTTCACAGTAAAGACTTGTTCTTGGGGATATTTGGTCAAATGTGCCTACAGTAGAGAGTTATAGTTAGGACATTTTTCAATTTATTTAATTTTTTTTAATATGGGCCCTCTTCAACTACAGAAATGTGCTATAAGGAGAGATGAAGAGGAAAGTGTTAGATGTAAGGAATAAGAGCTAGAAATTGTTTATTTTCCTTTTTTTTTTTACAATTGAAAACTTCAGTAGGTTCTGGGTTTTAGCCAGAAGCTTAAAAATTAATAAAATGTCAATGCAGATTAACATTAGAGATTAAAATCTAATCAAGCATTGCATACTGTTTACAAGTAATCTCTCCTGCTAAGTAGTTGCATTGCAGCTTTTTGCCAAATATGTGCATCTTTTTTATTTTCCTCACTAGTACTCCCTCATGGATCTTTTATCCAAAATGGTTGTTGGACAGCCTCACTTTATTCGTTGCATTAAACCTAATGATGATCGAGAAGCACTGATGTTTTCTCATGGGAGAGTTCTACTGCAGCTACGATACACTGGAATTCTGGAAACTGTCAAAATACGTCAAAAAGGGTATTCTCATCGCATCCTCTTTGATGAGTTTGTGAAAAGGTAAAACTTTTATAATGTGGCTGTTGTTTTAAAACTCCATTCAATAAAATATATTCTATGTTTAAGTTCTACAAACATTGGTTTGTGCATGTATAGTCAGATTCTCTAGTGACTATCAGAGATAAAGACTACAAGAAATGCCTGAGCTCTAATGGAGAAAAGTCAGTGAGAAATGAGCAGTGAGTACCTAGTATTCAGCAGCAAGCCTGTCCCTGTGGTTCCCTCAGTAAAGGCAACAAGTGGAAGTTATGCTTCATGCTCAGATAACACAAGGATTTGGAAGGTCAGTGACCTTCAGCCATCATATGAAGAATGTGCATGTGCTTAAGAATGAACTGATATAAGAGCTTTAGATTTAGAAATATTCCTCGTTATAGCTTTATAGCCTCATAGTCATTTATATTGGAGATATCATGAATTATAAGCAGATCTCTGTTCACCTGAACCCTTGTCATGGCTCTTTTTATTGGCTCTAATACAATTCTCAATCTCAAAAAGTTATAAATCTGATTCAGGAAATGCTATTACCTTTATGATGACAATATGTTCAGATGATCATTATGGTTTCCTCTAAATTTAAAATAGGGTTTAGTGTAGTATTTACTGTCTTCCAGTCTGTAGGACTGATAATTCAATAAGATAGCAGAAGCAGTACCATTAAGCAATCAACTACTCAACAGTAGGAACAAGTAGTGAATTGCAAAATCAAGCATTTAGTAATATATGCTGAACTGAAGGTTGCTCATCCAGATGATATAGACTTAATAAATTTACTGAAAGTGAGTCATTCGTATGATGCTAGAGTGAAGTAGCTGACTATGGTTTTGAGAGAGGCATAGTTTCACAGGCTTTTCTGAAACTCAGCGATTAGGTAAATTTACACGTGTAAATCAATTTGGGCTTGGAAATTTGTGGTCCTTGCATTCAAGACTTTGAATGGTAAACCATAGCTTAATCAATTCTGAAAAATCTGAAAATTTCTGATTTATGTTCGTATGACAAATAAGTATGTAATAGGAAAACACTAGGAAGGATAACTAACATTCATTTGTCCACCAAAGCCATTTAATTTTCAGGCATGATGTCCCCCAAATTTTTTTGTATTACATGATTAATTTTAGTAAGGTCACACCATTCTGAAGCAGGTTTAACAAAGAGATAAAATTTTGTGATCACTAACACATCTTTGCAACATCCTGAAGAGGCTGAAGGCAGAATTATTAACCTTAACTTTTATCCAGTTTATACAGAAGTGAACTAAAATTAACTCCACTGAAATTAGTGTAAATTGAGAGAAAATTAGGCCTCCTCTTATCAATAGATTCTTTTCAAAAGTGCTCTAAATTTGAGTAAAACCTTGAAAAGTAATAGTAATAAAAGCAGCGCTGACTGTAGCTTTCCATTCCTGCAGATAAGGGCAAGTTATGTTTAGCATCATGTCAGATACACCCCAAGTTTTTAGTCCCACTTGATATAACCCTTTCAGGGAAAAAAGTCAACATGGCAAGAGAAGTGTGTGTGTGGGGGGAGATTTTGCAATTTGCCCAACAGCACAGAAGACTTCCTGAATTCAGAATATAAACGGGGTGGCAGGAGAGGGGATGTTCTTGCTCTTTTTTCCACTTCATGCTTTATTTTTAAACACATTCTGTTCTATTTTGCTTTTGGGGGGGTGGGGGGAGAAGTATAATGCTTAAAAAAGCTATCAATGGAACAAGAAACATTTTTTTTCAACTTACAGCCATGACTACTCAAGTGTTTTTAGGAACTAAGTAGTTGAATACATAAAAATGTTTGAGAAAACAGGTCAAATGCTAAACAGATTGGCACTTTCTTTGTTCATAATCAAAAAGACATTAGGCAAGTATGAACAAGAGTTTCAAAATGTCAGTAAATGTGAGGATATCAAAGATTTTCTAAGCCAGCAAGTTAATTGGTATTTTGATCCTTTTGAGCAACTGAACAACAAAATGGATGAGCCAGCACTTTTTCTCCCTTGATGTTATTAAACAAATAGGTGTGCTTCTTATCTGCCTGTTCAATAATGCTGTTTTGTAAACTCTTAGCAGGAAATATGAGGACAAAACAATCAAAGGCAGGGAACAGAACCATTCAGGGTTTATCAGGTGGGAAGTAAACAAAAGATAAAGCTCTGTCTAATGTTACTCTTTACTGTCTTCTCGTTTCACTTTTCACGTAGAACACATTATTTCAGTGTTGCAAACCTGGGGTTAGTTTGTTGGGTTAAAAAACAGATGGTGAGGAAAGGACTTAATTGTAACTCGTTCACACAGTGTTTCTTCAGCCAAGTATACAAACATCTGTTTTATGTGTATAAATATACACATTCTTTTACTTAAAGTAGAAAAATGTAATCTACAGCCCCTGTAAATGCTGTAGACCTGTTAAGTGTTAGGCACTTCCACCTCCATTGGCCTCGTCTTGCGCCCCATGCCATCATGTGTTTGTCTTACTTGTTTGCTTTGAAGCAGCATGTTTCTTTCTCAGGCAGCAGCTGTCCTAGGTTTCAGACGCAGGTTATTAACCATATCAGCAACCAGGTGTGCCTGGCTCATGGGGCTGCATAGTGAGTGTGCACTGCACAGCAGCTAACGGAGGTGTGCTTTCTAGGGGGGCCCTATACTGAAAGTCCCACTGAATGGGATGCTCCTTGCTATAGCCGAGTGCCCAGGCCCCTGAAGCTTCACATAACATGATGTGTTATGCAGGTGTGTCTTCACCACATATCCCCCAGCTGTGTACACCTTTTATATAATGTGGCATGTACTGTACCAGGATAAAAGACAAGGGGCTTGACAGTCTAATGGTGCTAAATGCTGTCATGATTGAAGTGCCTCATAAGCATATAGGAATGCATTGAGAAGTCTGTACAAGTTTCATTTAAGGATTGTCTTTTTTCTTCTTCTCTGCCTGTTTACGTACTCCACTTTAGCCAGATGATGTTACTCAGCTCATATGCTCATGGCAATACCAGTGCTATTAGTGTAATAGGAATACCAGTAAGTGCTTTTTCAGTCTCACAGTGCAGATTTGCATCACGTCACTGTTGGTAGGCCTGGTACACGCAGTCTGTAAACTATCAGTGTTACATTTGTCATGACCATATACAGTCTCATATCAACCTTAATGAGTCACATTCTGCATTGAGTGGAGCTAGGAGTAAAAACTGGTCAAATACTGCAAAATCATGTAAAATGTTACCTCAATACATGCTTTCTTCTAACACCAAAAATTCAGTGGTGATAAACGTATTTACTACACAAGCACTGAATTGAATTAGAAGTCAACAGGTTTGCTACAGAGAAAAGAAATGATGTCTTTTAAAAGGATGCATTTTTATAAGGGCATGTACTGATAGGACAAGGCGTTAAACTGAAAGAGGGGAGATTTACACTAGGTACTAGGAAGAAATTCTTTACTATGAGGGAGGTGCGGCACTGGAACAGGTTGCCCAGAGAAGTTTTGGATGCCTCATCCTGGAAGCATCTAAGGCCAGGTTGAATGGGGCTTTGAGCAACCTGATCTAGTGAAAGGTGTCCCTGCCCATGGCAGGCGGGTTGGAACTAGGTGAACTTTAAGGTCACCTTCAATCCAAACTATTCTATGATTCTATCATTCTTAATGCAAGCTTACTGCTAACATTCAGTCTGCACTGTACTGAAGTCCCTAAGTGATTTCTGGAAACAAAATTGTAACATCCCCTGTATTTTTATTTTTACTATTATCCATGGAAATGTTTCTTAATTTGTTTCAGTGGCTTTAAGATTACTTCAGATCTTTATAATGTTCCTGTACACTTTAAACTACTGTACCTTCAACATATGCTTTCCAGACTCTTGTCAATCACAGAACACTGGTAAAGGGTTCAGGATGGAGCAGATAGAAAGCCTCTAGGAGTAAAAAGTCCCGCTAACCCCTTACGAATTGTATATGCAGAATTGACCAAATTATGCCTTTCTGAGAGTATTTCTGTGGTTCTATGTTAATCTTATGATTTGCAGCATAAGCGTTAGGTATCCATTACTGGATTTCAACAGTATCCTTGATGGGTTTTGACTTTTCTTTTAAATTTTTTCATTCGTACTCTCAATATAGAGTCAAATGCAATTAGTTGTATGAACTCAGATGTAAAAGTTTCTAAGAGAGGTGATATACGACCAATAGAAATTAGGAATTTTTGAAAGTTATTTAATGGCTCTTCCAGTGCTAAAAACATCAGGGTTTTAAACTTTCCAACTCCAGGGCTGAGAAGGAACAAATGTCTTTTGGAATGTTAAGAATCTCCCTCCTGTTGCTGGGAGTCTGGTTAGAAAGGGATTTTGCCCTCTTGTAGCTCATGCTTTTCACATATCATTATCCATTCTCCACCTTAGGCCAGTATATTTTAGTAGAAAGATTTGCTTTAAAGAGCAAAAGGGTTAATCATTACTTTTTTTGTGTAAATTGAGTAAAAATAGAACTGATGCTGCCTTTGAGTCTGAAATGCAAAGGGAATTTAAATAAGAGAGACTGGTGTAGTAGTTAATGGTGCTATTTAAATGCTATTTATTGAACAGCTCCACAGTTGACCCTTTAAGGAATGAAGAGAAATTGAACCATTTATTTACAATCAGTTTATCTAATCTAAAACTACCAACACTAAAATGCCTTGGCCATAATCAGATAGTTAATTCATAGCATCATTCTGAAGTTTTCCATATCTTCCATGACTTTAATGTTTAACCTTAACTCTGCATGTCCTAGCTTTGCAATTGTTGATCTGGGGATAAATTCAGCTTTCAAATATTTTGGTTTATGCCTAATGATTACTAAGTACAGTGAATCCCATTTTAATGTTTGTCTAGAATACTGTTCATGTCCACGGAGGATAGTTTGTAGTGCAGTGTAAGAACCACTGGTTAAGAAATACGTAATTCCAGAGTTTCATCAGCTCCGAGAAATCAGTTCTTCTGAGGGTAAATTATTTTTCTCTTGCAAGTCTTACTGCTACTGAGAATGTGATTAGTCAAGTACTTTTAGGAAACACGTAGATGAGTATGTGTCACATCTAGAAGCAGGATTTGTAACCCAAGAAAATAACCTGGGTTTGCAGAACTGTGTGCATGTTTATGAAACAATGCATGAAGGATCAAAGGCCTAGAGCACATGTCTTATGAGGAACTGCTGAGGGAACTGGGATTGTTTGGTCTGAAGAGAAGGCTTAGGGGGGATCTTATCACTCTCTACAACTACCTGAAAGGAGAATGGAGCAAGGTGGGGGTTGATCTCTTCTTCCAAGTAACAAGTGATAGGACAGGGGAGGTTTAAGTTGGATATTAGGAAAAATTTGATAAAGGATTTGATAAGAAAAAAAGACGGGTTTTTTATGGGTTTTTTTCTAAGTAATAAAAGCAACTACATTCTAGATCATGAAGGAGAGCTAATGGAGAAGGTACTATATTTGAAAGATGCTGAATTTAGTCATACACAAAACCGGTGTGGTAAGATGTGGGAATTGCATAGCTTAAAAATACTTTTTAGTCAGGTATTTGTCACAAATAAGAAATCAACTTCTTAGCAATTAGAATGTCATTGATAAAATGGTAAGATTTAAAAATTATGAGATCCTCTTTGACTCTTTTATTGCATCAGTGCTATCTAAAAACTATTTTGTTGTTTTAAAATTCCCAACTACAACATGCCTTAAAAGATCTATGACAACCAGAAAACTGGTATTATCAGTCACTTGAATTGTTCTTTCCTTCTAAGGAAAGGAACTGCTTAAGTTACATACATGCGTAAATAACAAGGCTGTCTGAACTGGCTTTTGAAGCAAACAGCAATTTACTATTGGTGCGTCTTCCCTGTATCTGTCAAGTTATCTGTTGAAATCGCATGCTAGCACAAATTGTGATATGTATATTTGAAATCTGAGGTTTATTAGTGTAACTCATAATACCATTTGTCTTGTGAAAACTTACAGCAGTAAGTTCAGTCATAAGTTGGAGGAAACATACTTTTTTCTTTTAAATATACCATGTTTCTCCATACCTACTAAATGGTATGACTCTTAGTATTTTGGAAGACTTGACTAAAGAATTTGCAGTATCATGTTGTTGAGAAAGTTACTGCCTTAAAAATAACTCAGTAGTACATAATCTCCTATCATTACTCAAAGTGGGCAACATATCCAGTTGATGAATATCTACATCTTGGTCCAGGACTGATTCCAGCGCTTCTGCCTTCAGATGTCATTTTATTCCCCTTTGATCTTTATTGACTATTTTAGTGGTTCTTTTCTTCTTTCTTGTGGCAGCTGGAGCTAATATCTAGAGATTAACTGGAGATACCATATTCTCCTGATTAAAAAAAATAAATGTCTTGCACTAGTCCATTCTTTCTAATTGATTCTCCATATTTTGTTCAGTGTGAGATGGGATATTTTCTTACTCCTATGTGGCTCAGAGGAATCTGTCTTTGAGGTTCACTAGTCAGATTCTTCTGTTTGTTTTAAAGAACATCTGATGGCTCTTCCCCATGTTAATAATTAGGAGAATGGTTTGCTCAACCTGCCAGTTTCCCTCAAACACAATGTAAATAGATTAGTACCTCTGGAAGTAAAACTTAATAAAAGCCAAGACAACACAGAGCAGTTCATAAATGACAGCTGAGGTGGCAGTTGCTACCATCTAACAGCGTACTTGTGGTAAAATAACCTTCAATTTGTAAACTAACTGGAACATATTCTCACTGTTATTTAACATAATTTTTTGCAAGTAGAGTTACTTAGAATCATAGAATGATTTGGCTTGGAAGGGACCTTAAAAATCATTTAGATCACTGGTCTCCACTTGAACATTGAGCTATTGACTGCCTTTTTGAGTGTGACCATCCAGTCAATTCCTTATCCACTGAGCAGTCCATCTGTCAAATCCATGTTTCTTCAGTTTAGAGACAAGGATGTTATGCAGGACACTGTCAAATGCTTTGCACATGTCCAGATAGGTGACAGCAGTCCCTCTTCTCTTTATCCACCAGTGCTGTCACCTGTCACAGAAGGCCACCAAATTTGTCAAGCACTGTTTGCTCTTAGTGAAGTCATGTTGTCTGTCACCAATCACCTTATTGTCCATTTGCCTTAGCATAATTTCCACGAGGATCTGCTCCATGATCTTGCCAGACATCAAGATAATACTGACTGGCCTGTAGTTCACCAGATTTTCCTTCTTTCCCTTGTTGAAAATGGGGGTTCTCTCAGTGGGAACTATATGGACTGCCATGGCTTCTCAAATATGATGGATAGTGGCTTAGCAACTTCATCTGCCAGTTCCCTCAGGACCCGCAGATGCATCTCATGAGGTCCCATGGACTTGTGCACTTCAGGTTCCTTAAATGTTCTTGTACCTGATCTTCTCCTACAGTGGGTGTTTTTTTGTTCTCCCATTCCCTGCCTTTGCCTTCTTGGGTGGTGTGGCTGGAGCACTTGCCAGTGAAGACTGAGACAAAAAAGTCATTGAGTACCTTGTCCTTCTTCAGATCCCAGGTGACCACGTCTCTTGTTTCCTTCCTTTTATCACCGGCATACCCGTAGAAGCTTTTCGTGTTGCCCTTGACTCTTAAATACTATAGAACCATTCTTCATTAATGCATCATGGCTTTGCAGGTAGGGATTCATTCTGAATTCAGTTTAAACATATTTGCATTAACTGTTTGCACAATAATGTTATTTCATATAATTGTTAGTGGCTGTTCTTTGCAAGGGAACGTGGACAAAAGAGAAGTCAATGTTGTTTAATATGGGCCTGCTCCAGAGGCCGCTAAAATTGATCTTAATCTTTCCAATGTTTATCTGAATCAAACAGAAGACAGGCATCATGCCTAATGACTCTACAAACCTAATCATAACTACAGAAATCCTAGTGAGTAAAGAAAATCATTACATTCAGGTGAGGAGTGATTCACTTGTTTTTTCTTTAAAGTAGCTGCTAATTCTGCTTAACCATCAGCACGGATAAAATCCTGGCTGCAATGATAGCAATGCCAATTGTTTTAACTGCACATATATATGACCCCTTCTGGAGGTGTGAAACAGGTAGGTGTTCATGCAATCTGAGCATCTTGCTGTCTGTAAATCAATTGATATGAGAGTTGTTTTACTGTAAACTGATCTTAATTCAGCGGCTGCCTTGCAGCCTCAATAATCTGTCAGTATCACGCTATCATTGTTCTGCCTACCCTCCCGGAGCTGGCCTTTATCTTCACCGATTGAGGATCCTCAGCCTTTTTATTAGGCATACTGAAAATGGGAAGCTCTGCTGAGTTCTGTTGATGGGAGTGATCTTGTTACAAACGTAAGAGCCTTGGACTTCTTATGTGGATTTATGCTCCCAAAGAATATCAAGGACATTTAAATTTCTTTGTGAAAAATGACTGATACCAGTAACTAAAATACTGAAAGATTCCAAAATGCCTTTTTTTGGCATTTCTCATAAGAAACAGGCATCAGGTCATGAATAACTTACTTTCAGTGCTTTTCTCTTTCTTTGGTGCTAGTACTTGACTTTTCTCCCACTCAGAAATCTGTAAGGGCTCACTGAACACCTCAGGGAGCACATGCGTATTCAAGGGAACTTGCAGACTTACAGTGAGATGTAACTGTGCCACAGTGTGTTACGCAGCTCTGTAAATTGCACACTTACTTTACACTTTATGCCAAAGGTTTTATTTTTGCCTTCATTTCTATTACTCCAATTTCTATCAGTTTTCCTGCTTCTTCCTGTCATTCATTCACGCATTCACCTGAAAACTTCAGAGCAATTTTGGGTGTTTCCTAAACAAGTTGAACTGGCTTGTGAAAGACCTTTCTGGATGATAAAACCAACTCAGGAATTCTAGAATGCAGCAGATTCTTGTCACCACTATTGTACCACCTATTTTCCTGTATCATGTGTATGCTCAAATACCCATATATGACAGCTGTGTCATGGTTTATGAAGAGGAAGGAAGAGTATAAGGGGAGTTTGGCCTATTAGTTCTAGAGATGCAGCTCTGAGCTAGAGAAGAACAGTGAAAGAACATATTGATTGTCAAGTCAATTCTTTCTTTGTCATTTGGTTTTTCAGGTATTATTACCTTGCATTCAAGGCACACGAGACTCCCCTTGGTAACAGAGAAAACTGTCTTGCCATTTTGGAGAAATCTAAACTAGACAACTGGATTCTTGGGAAAACCAAGGTAGGGAGTGCTAACATTTTCTCAAGGGTAGTATCCTTTTATCAAAACATGCCTAATAATGGTTTGAAAAGTAATGCATGAACAGAAGAGCAAGGAATTTGCTCCAGTCAGCCTCCCAGGTTACAGAGGCTTGCTCCCAAGCCAGCTGAGTTGGTGTTGCAAGAGGAGGGGTGTACTGGGTACCTCCCCAAAGTGCATTCTTCACATGGCTGCGTAGATACAGTACCTCAGTCAATGCCTGCTGAGGCGGTGCCTCCTTGAAATTCCTCCTGCTCTTAATTATGGCATGACTGGAACATCACACTCTGGCCCATCGTATGAGTACATTATCCATTTGCGGAATTTCAGGGAAGATCCTTCTGGATCTATTAAGAGCCTTTGTTCATGGTTTAAAATAGAGTGGACTTTTGTAAAAAGGGTGTTATACAGTGTCTTGAGTTGTTTTACAGTGTACACGGGAAAAACAAGGAGAATTTTCCTGACCAAGACCCAGATAAAGTATATGTAAGCACACATAGGATTTCCCATCTGAAGCATAATGTTTCATAATTATGTCTAAAACCAAATTCAATCCAGGATTTATCTTCCCACTGTCAAGAAAGGCTAGATTTCAAAATTGTTGATAACTGGAAAAATCCTCCCTCCCCCCTCCCCCCTTTTTTTTTAACTTTTTAAAGGGCGTAAATGTGATTTATTTTGCAATGGGTTGATTATAATCAGTGAAATAATGAAATTCAACAAGCACACTGAGAGCAAATATTTGGTTCACAAGATTGCTATGATACTAGCAACCAGTATTTTACCAGTTTCCTCAGCAATGGTGCTCTAAAATAAGCTGAAGTAAGACTAATGAAAAGGCAAAATACAAGAGGTTATGTTACTGCCTGCATGTAATAATGAAGGCTTTTTTGGGGTTTTTTGTTTGTTTGTTTGTTGTTGGGTTTTTTTGTTTTGTTGTTGGGGTTTTTTTGGGTTTTTTGTTTGGTTTTTTTTTTTCCATTTTAGGTTTTTCTAAAGTATTACCATATAGAACAGTTGAATTTGTTCCTGCGAGAAGTTATAGGAAGGGTGGTGGTCATGCAAGCCTATATCAAGGGATGGCTTGGAGCAAGAAGGTACAAGAAAGTCAAAGAGAAAAGAGAAAATAGTGCTGTTACAATACAGTCAGGTAAACGTTCACATTCCCTATTTCATTCAGTGGTTTTGCATTTCAAGCTGTTAAATTGCATGTACATTATTTATTCATTCATAATAGTTTATTATGAAATCAAAATAACTGGAGGTGCTTTCCTCTCCAGCTAATTGATGCAAATATTATTGATTTACTTCTAAGGTGTCATCTTAGTATTTGGTAATGTCTTTATTTAAATATTTTAGTATTTTGAATGTGATGCCTGTGCACAAAATTGAAGTATTATTAGCTAGTGTCTACACTAGCGTGCAGCACATAGATTAATGCAGTAGTATGCTCCCCCTGCCCCATGTACACCAAAATTCCAGATAATGTGCGTCATGGGGTGGGCCCAAGAGGCTTCCTTATATCCAATTTGGAGAGCTGTGTGAGGAGGGGAGTTCTTGTGCTGACATGATCATGCACCTTTGCCTTTTGGGTTAGGACATCAGTGAGCACATGGTGACAATTAAAATTTGGATGAGTGAAGCGGTGTTTGAAGTTGTGGGGATGTGAATACTGAAGTCATGAACCCAGAGTTCAACATGTGGGTGGGTGGGGAAGAGGTATTGGGGGTGGGGGATGAATTGGTTATGGCAGGCGGGATGAAAGTTTCAGCACATCTCTGACTCTGTAGACTCTGTAGCACTTCCTTAAATAAATGTAATTTCCAGCACATGGTTTTGTATTTTTAGCCTGGAGAGGATATGAAGCTCGCAGGAAGTACAAGGAAATAAGGAACAGAAGAACTGATGCTGCTATACATATTCAAGCAGGTAATTAAAACATCATTTCAATTGCCAACACCTATTCTGCTGTGGGTGATTTCATGTGTCAGTGTTTGTAGCCAAGAGAAATACATACAGTCCAAACAAAAGCTATCAAAAACATTACTTCTGATCATTTGTTCTTCAGTATGAAATGACATCAGTGACAGGTATCAGGCACTTTGGGCTTTTTGTAATTACTTCTCTGGAAGCAAAACATACTGATTAAAAGCTGTTGAGTTAGTTTTTTAAGATTCTTCTGAGCACAGTCAGTATGATTCAACTATATGTAGAGCTGGTATGAAGCACTGGTTTGTTTTGACTGTAAGTGTGGATGGAGGTGCTGGACATGCATTTCTCTGTCTTTGTGTAAGCCCTTATCTTGGCAGGTTGGCAGGTTTTTGTTTTGACTGCATGTGGGGTTTGCCAGCTTTGGCCAATCTTTTGACTCTCTGCCAGACTCCTATGCAGCCATATCAATATGAATTTGAATAAACTTTAAAGAGATTACTGGAGGAACAGGCCCATAGGACTGTGTAGATCTCTAGTAGAGAGTGGGGTACCATATGGCACAGAAATCTAGGAACCAGTGCCGTGATCTCTGTGGTGTTTTCAGATGCTGCCAATATGAAGCAGCCTCCATATAATGCAGTGTAATACCCCTTCCCTGTCCAATCCCAGGTTGAAGGACTGTAGCCGATCAAAAATGAGTTGTAACAAATGTGTTTACAGATAAACCAAAGTACCTCATTTATTCTACCAGCTTCCTGTGATATAATTCCTTACTCTTTGTCACCTCTCTATTCTGTATCATATAGACTTTATGAAAAATCTGTAAAAGGTGCATTCTCAATATTCTTTTCATTTGTTCTGAAACCATTTCCAGTAAATTAAAATCATAGAAATCATAGAATTAATTTGTTTTCTTTTTGTCTAAGTTTGCTACTCTGAAATGAAGCTTTGACTTTTAGAAGAAACAGAATACCAGACTAATTACAGAAAGGAACAGAGTATCTCTGGGATAAAATAATAATTTATAGCTTTGCATGCATACTGTTATGTAGAATCATGAACTATAGCTCTAGGGTTAAATGCAGAATATTCTATTAAATGGAGAACTGTTAAGGAGAATTTTTTTCTCCCATTGCAACAAGCACTGAAGGTCTGGATAAGCGCTCTCTGCCCTTCTTCCTCTCCTTTCTGTTGTCATTTTCTATTGTTTTCACAATAGCACAAAGAGCAGATCTTAAAGTACCTCCTGCAACTGTTTTCTGGAGTATTCACTACATTTACACTTGGCCATACCTGAACATTGATTTCGTAACTTACAACAGCCCTTTGCCATAAAAAGTGGAGCAGTTGACATCACTATCCCACTATTACTAGTTCCTTAAGAGGAGACTTATCTCAGTTTCAGTAGGAAGCTAGTGTGTAGCAGTATTACCTGGAGAGTGCAGGGGACATTCTGCCTTGGAGTTTTATGCAGACAGATTTCTTGGGTGAGTAGGAGATGCATGCTCATTATGAGCTCTTCAGAGAAAGTGACTGATCTATTCTGCTGTTTGCACACATGGGAGAGATTAAGCTCTGTGTTCCTTCCTGCCATCTCTTAGATGCTGCGTTGAACATGGCAGAGCAGAAGCAGTGGGAGTGTACACATACCCTTGAATTTGGACACTTCTGTTGAGCTTTCTGGACCTAATGCTGGAGGAATGCTATTAGCACTCTTCCCACCAACACACACACTTTCTTCCTTTGTAACCTGGCACTTGACAATTTCAGTGATCAGCCTGGGTGAATAAGCATTAGGACTGTAGGGTTAAGAGTGACACAGTGCACCTTCATGCTAATTAGACTGTCTGCCCCTCCTATCTTTGGTGCTGCTATTCAAAGGGGTATAGTAATAATCCTCAACACATTTCTGTCTGCCTTTGGAAACCTGTATCTAGGACTTCTTATTTGAAAATTCCTATTGTGCACATTTTCTCTTCTCTACATGCTAATTATTCTGTGTTTCAAAGCTCATGCTTGCTAATGGTAGCCACCATTTTCCAGCCACCATTTTAAAATACCTTGACAGTCTTTCTATGGTTTACATTGCATTACACTGTCCAAGTGCCTAGTGACGTGGAGGCAAAAGCAACTCCAAATGTCTCCCTTCCTTGAACGTCTTACAATGTGAGGGTGTAGGCAGCTTTTCAGTAAAATTGAGTATGATCACCTTTGTTTGTTTCTTTTTTTAATGAGCCATTTCAGGCAGTGAGATGGATTGTTTGCATTTGTCATCCAGACATTAGCAAAACCATATAATTAAAATATATGTACTTCCCTCTCTTTTCCCTTCCACCCCCCCACCCCACCCCTCCCCCTCCACCCCACTCAAGCAGGCCTTGAAATTTAGGAAGCATTTGGCTTACATGTTTCTACAGAACAGCGCATATTGAAATTTGTTTTCCTTTCATCTCTTTCCCAATAAAAGCAGCCGCTCGGCTTATCCCTTTAGCTTCCTCAGAACTTCCTTTCAGAATTCCCGATCTATTACAGCACATTCACATACCAGAAACAAGATGCCTTTTCATGCTGTCAACCTTTTTCATCTGAAATGTAAATTAATTCTTGCTGGTACGCTTTGACAGAGATCAAAGTAGGGGTATTAACCTTATTGGGCCTTCTCTTCATCAGAATCAGTTCCAAAGACTGCAAGGGTAGTGTTAGGAGGCCAGTCTTCACTGTTATCTATGGCCCTCCTCCAGGCAGTCCTCTGTCTACAAGTCAGCATTTCAAAGGCGCTGATTTCTTTTGTAAATGACCTTATCATTACTTTAAACTGTGTGAAAAATGATTTGCCTGAATAATTCTTGCAGGATTATCCTGCTCATTTTAATTGTGGGGGGACTTCATTCAGATTCCAGGATATTGTTTAAGTGGTTTTGACAGCAAGTGATCATAGCCTGATATAAAGGAGGAACACAGCTCCTGATTGGAAACCTCTTGACTTGTTCAGATTGTTCATTTCTTGCAAGTCAGTCTTTGAGGTAGACTGCATTTGCATTTTAAAAATAAACAGATGCCTTTCAAATACATGAGCTGGTGGTCTGGAGATCTCTGTGGGCCCAGCAGTTCACTATCCATTGAAGAAATGTTGGAAAAAAAAACCAAACTTTGAAAAAAACAACCCTCACAATATACATGAGGATACAATTCTTGAGTGTATTATAGTACATGAAAAAAGTCATTATTTCAGACGGGGGAAAACACCCTTGCTAGCAAACAAAATATTTGTGAATTTAAAATAGGTGGGGAAGAAAAACCTACCCTACTTCAGCATATCTATATCACAGGTCCTCAGAATACACAGATGTTACTAGACTCCTAGGAAAAATGGTGGACAGGGTACACAAGGTCTTTCCTACTTCTTCCAGTCACATTTTCCCAATCTGTGAAGGTTAGAAAACTCTAATTTTTAACTTGGAGGTGAATTGTAAGGAATGATATTGTGTAAAGTGTTTGAGTTAACAATACTTTGCACTTCTGAGTATTTCTTCATAATTGGGATTTGTATTGTTTTGATTTAAGTCTACATAAAAGGAAAATATTTTTCTTAAATAAAGAATTTTTGAAAATTATGTTGCCAGCTTCACGGCTGGTTTAAATCAGTGTATATCCACTGAATCATCTGACTGAAATGTTACTGCACTGATTTACCTCGCATGCAAGACTCATTTATTGTTTCTTTGTATTAGAATAATGCATTAATTAGAATTTAAAACAACAGATAATACAATTATAAAAGTATGTTTTCTAGTTCTGATAACACGTATTTCCATGCAGTGTGACTGTTGTCCCAGAAGACTTAAGGGAGGATTTTAATCTGGTTATTTCATTTGTGAACTGACATTGCCAAAATGCCAAATGAGTGGTGCATGCGATTCACTTAGATCCGAGGTGACATCACTGAATTCATTTTAATTAGGCCCACTTTAGCCATCTGGAATATACTGTGCAGCTCTGGTCAGGGCTGAGTTTAACTATGCTTCCAGAGGTGAAAGGCAAATGACTAATCCATTGAGCCACCATCTCCTCCTCCAACACGTGCTCGCACACTCACCATATGTCACATTGTATTGGAAAATTCTTTATCAAGAACTCAAGATTTGGGCTCTTTTTTTTTTTTTTTTTGAGTAAAGATTGATAGATGTTCAGAAGGAAACCAGATGAAGCATCGCATTGTGAATTGCTTTTTTCTATAACTTCTGCCCATACAGGTTTGCTCACTATTTACGTATCTCTATTGTGTGCTTCTGGCAAAATTTACTCCATTATAATAATAATAAAAACAGAGGGCCAGAGAACAGCTGTAATTTACTATTTTACATTTATAATAAATGTAAGCTTTTAATAAAAGTGTTACCTTCAGGATTTTCAGTAGCAAAGATTTAACGTTGGCTTCAATAGAAGGCAAGGAAATATTTCTTGAAAGCCTATATTTATCTGTCTATTTATATCATTGTATGTGTGTGTGTGTACATGTATTGAGCTAACACTGTTATATAGAGCTAAGAATTACATGAGTAAAATGTTCCAAAAACTTCTAAGCACCGTATAAATATACTTTAAAATATTTTTATTTTCCTGAAAATAACAACCATTAAGTCACAGATTCAGCTTTACGTTTTTTATATCATTAATTTTCTTCCTTTTAATTACACTGTCAGTGTAGAAATCATTGAAGAGATGTATGTGTTTCTCTTAATGACAGCTGAACTGACTCATTCTATTACCTTGATTTCACATTCAGGGTAAACCAGACTGGTTTGTACAGGCTGCACAGCTCTGCTTAACTTTACTCTTCCCTCTCTTTGTGTTCTGTGCTAGCTGAGGGCATCCAGTAATTCTTTACTCTTAGTATTTATCTCTAGTAACCATTAAAAAGCCTGCTGCTTATATGCAGGGAACATGTTAGAAAAAGTGGGAAGGTCTTATGGTTTTGAGGTATGAGGTCCTATATTCTATCCCCATTTCTGAGCTAAGCTCTGTCAATGTAAGTACATCTGCATTTCCTTTGGTTTACTCTCCTGCTTTTGAAGAGGTGAAAAGGAGACCATTCTTACTGGGTTTCATGCCCTTGCTAAAATCAGGAAGGGACAACAATGTACACTGTCCAACAATATGTTGGAAAATTTATTCTTTTCCCTTGCTAATATTGACAAAGAGTTTTACAGTAATCTTTGCTTTTTTTACTTTGATCAAGTCTCACAATCAGAGACTGTAATGCCTGGTAATTAAAAACCCTGTATTCAAGTGGTGATCGACATCAGTGACACCAGTCCTGATGGCAGCGTTGGTGGGTCTTCCTGACAGTCACTGCTTGTTACTGATAGTTGTTGCTTGTACATGAGAACTCATGACTTGCTTTCTCATAATGCTTCTGCCACAGAACTTAAGACAAAAGGTGTATTTTTCTGCTGTTAAACAGGAATCACCCAATATCCATCAAGAGTGAAAGGTGAAAGAGGGGAGGTATTCATGGAACCCAGCAAAGGATGTCACTCTCCATCCCTTTTACTGTTCATTGGAATTAATTTGGCATGCAGAGAAGAATCAGATTCATAGGCTGCAAATCCTCTCAGATGTTGTTAGTTAAGCTGCTGAATGCTCTTTTAACTGGGCAAATTAAGAAAGTGATATGCTGTTTGTAGCAAATCAAATTCTGATTACTAACTACCATGATATCTTACAATGCAAGCATCAGCTTTCATTTCCAAGTTGCTGTTGTATGCTATTTTATGTGATACTATAGATTAAAAATTGTCTGCGGAGAAAATGCCTGGTTAACGTGATTTTTTTACATCTGAGAATGAATCCTTCTGCTATTTAAAAATCTACTTCATCTCCTTTCTTTATAGTTCTGGTATAGACCTGTGATTATTTAGCTTTGATCTTTCTACCTTCTGCTTCACAATTTGCTCTGTAACTATATATTTCCTATGGGAATCAGAGGGAAAATGCCTGGACTTCTCCTATCTGGAATTGTGTGACATTGTATGTAATGTATATGCCTTGGTACTTAGACCTTAAAATAAAGGGGGTTTTAACTGCAAGACACCAAATTTCAGACTCCTTGAGGTAAATATATTATTGGTTTGCAAGGTGCCGGAGCTGACAGCAAACTTGCTTTGTGTGAGAACTGACCAGTACAAGAAGTAAAAATGTATATGTGGCATACAGAACATTAACACCAAGTTACTAATAGGAGTGCTAAAATTAAGTTCAGTTCCTATGTTGCCCTGCAGATCCTGTCATCTTTGGCTATGTAAAGATTAGGGTTAAAGATACTGTTGCTGGAAAGTTTGGAATATAGACTGGATAAGGTGAAAATGAGGTGACAGCTGGTAATCATTCTTCTTCAATGATGCAGTGATTGTTCATGGAGCAGTAGCAACATGAGTCTGCTAATTTCACACTCTTTGAGCCAAGTGCTTAGTGTCAAAACCAGCACCAGTCAGTAATGCAAATTGCTGTGATGGAGCAGCTTCCCAGCCTCTCAGACTCCCCCAGTAGAATTCTCTGCATATGCATTTCTTTTGAAACGTTATAGATCCAGTTAATAAATGTTGAAAAGATGCAGCCCTACTAATGCTCAATGAAGCTTTTGAGAGAGAGACAAGTTTGTTTACCCTGCTACTTCAGTTATCCCATGAGTCAAGGGAAAGTAGGAAAAATACAGCCATTTACCTGTCAGATTCAAGGTATTCTGGAAGAATGTTAGAAACCAGCTTGCAGAAAGGCTAAGTTGAAGAGGAGCTGATTTTGAAAATATATATGAAAACAAAAGACAGGGTAAAAACTGTGCTATAGCAGTGATACAGCAGTTTTTGTGTAGTGAATGAGAAAAAGACCAAAATGCTTATACTGACATTAGTAAGAGTTTTAAAAAATAAAATCACAGTAGATATCAGGATTGACTTTAAAGACACACGCACACATGCAATGAACTAGTTAAAAGCTGAGAAATTGCTAAAGATAAAGCTGAAGTTTATTTTACTGTTCATCTGATTCAGTGCTTCTTTACAGTAGACCATGAAGTGACTGATACTCAGCATGTTTCAGCAGCAGAGAGGTGGCTGCTGGCCAGCTGTCTCTGCTGCCAGTGTTGGAGTAGGCTCCTTGTCTGGTCAGTGGGGGATAGTTAAGGGTTGGGAGCCTGATCACATGGGCCAAGTGAATGCTTGCCTCATCCCTGCCAGACAAGCAGACTTTTCCAGTCGGATTATTAAGGGCAGAAAGTTTCTCAGCCTCACAATACCTGAGCTCTATATCCAGTACAACACCTCAGCAGGCCCAGCTTCTGTCATGCCTTCTGTAAAGTGAATGGTTGTTTATTTTAGTAACCTCACATTAAAAGGCAATTTTTGCTGCTTCTTACCCTGGAAACTTCAATAGCACTGGAATACTTAGATTGTTACGGTGCATTGAAAACCACAACTTGAACTAGTCAGATAGTTTTCATTTTCTTATATTGCACAAATAAGTGCAACACCACATATTTTTGAGGAGGTAGGTGGCTGAAAAGATGACCATTAGCACTATACAGGAAATAAAATAGAAAAGAAGGGATTAGTCACAGCCTTTTCCTAAGGGAAAGAGCAGATGCAATAGAGGTAGCTCTATTTTGTTTCCTCCACTATCTTTTCATTACACACCAAAAAAACCCCAAACAACCCAAACATGAATGAATAACAGTAGTTAAATGGAAGAAAAGGGAAATCAATCAATTATCTCGTAATTCGGTAATAATAAAGGGATTGCAAATTCTACAGGGTCTTTATTCTCTGTTGTGTAGGTAATGCCTCTTTTTAGTGTTTTGTTAAAATCAGAGGTGTGACTACAGGGAAAACTTGTTAATCCTCTGATCAACTTCTCTGTTTTTAATTGATTCAATAATATATATTTATTCTACCTCCTGATTTCCCATTGTAATCTACAACACTGTCTTGACCCTGATCCTACATGAGGTTGCCCTAGACCACATTTCTGTGCCTATCCTACATCCCACTGTAATATTTAACCCTGGACTCATCTGGTGAGAGGGTTGTTCTCCTCCTCAGTGTAATTAGTCCTCAAACTGACTCTGCTTTTGCAGCTTAAAAGCTTTTTCTGGGCAGGGGTTTTTTGTCTTCAAAATCATGTTTCCTGATCTTAGCTCCAATTTTCTTTTACATACTGTCTCACTGTTTAAATTGCAGTCCTGCTAGACTAATAAACAGCTCCAGCTTCTTTCCCTCACTACCCTCAGCCTTCTTAATCAGCAACTGCTTGTTGTACACTTCAACTACGGCATTGATACTCTACTTACTATCTTCATTATTCAGTGCTTTCTCCCCTTTTATCAAGGTATTTCTACTTAAAATAATGCTTGAAATAAAATGTACAAAAAAAAATTTAAAATCTATGAGTTTAAGTGTAGATTGCAATACTTTTTAGTCTTTTGTCTTAAGTATGTACTGCTGTCTGTGGTTTGTGCTGGAGCTTGTTGGAGGTTTCAAGAATTCAAGTAAGTCTATGTTGGATAAAATTACAGAAGTAATTAAGTTACTTAGATACCCGTAATCCAGAGACAGTCCATAGAATAAAGGGTGTAGGTATCTTCAAAATGTTATTCATGGCCATTTTCTTTACCATTTCATTTCACTGCATGCTTGCTACTTGATTTAGTGTTTCCAGTGACTGGGTTTTTTGCTCTTTTTTAAAATGAATTTTATAAATTCCAGTATCTGTAGATTTGTTCCTGATTCTTAGTGTGAGATATATTTTAAATGTTTTATTATACAGTTAATTGAAAAATAGAACATTATTATACAGTTAATTGAAAAATAGAACAAAAGATTATTAATTTTTGAAGTTTTAATTGAATGTATCTGTTCCTGCTCCTCACGCCCCACACTAAAAGCAGGTAAAACTTCTGATTCTGTAAAATTCTGATGTGCTCAAATCATGGGAGTTGTGATTAAAGAAGGTGTTTGGGGAGTGATTTTGTATGATGTATTTTAATAACGTTCTAAGTTAGAGTCATATTTAAGTTAGACATGTTCTCATTTCAAGGCCTGTCTTTCTTGCTAAATCCAATATAATTTTCAGCTGTTGTTAACTTCGCAAATATTGGAGCCACCCCTGTGAGGTGCTAACTGTTCTTTTTGTCCACTGGTATAGTTAAAGTCGAGGACATTCAGCTCTGCACTGCAGAGACAGGTGCTACTTTGTGTTTTAGGCTTTGCAGAATTTTTCTCTGATTCATAACTATGTTTTTTAGCTCTCAGGGGATACATTGCTCGTAAAAACTACACAAGACTGAAAAACAGCCCTGGCTGTGTGGCAGATCCTCAGCTTATGAGCAGCTGTTCTACTTCTGAATTTGGCTGTGAAGAGCACTGGTGAGTTGAATCCTTTGCTGTCTATTGCCTAACAAAAGTAATTTTCCAAACAATGAGATCGGAAAGGAGCAGGCCTGTCATCCTGATTCAGCCAGCAGTTAGAGGATCTGCCATTTTCTGAGGGTGAGCACCTGTGAGTTAGCCAGTTGTCTCAGTGTTCTCCCAGTTAACAGAGTTAGATTTACTTGCAGTGCTGTTTGCCCTGGGTTGCTGGCCTGTTTCTGTGCGCTTCCCAGTAGTACCCAGAATACCACAGACTGTGGTATAAGATAGTGAAAAGAGCTATAAAAAGCAGATGGACAAATCTGACAGGAAGCCTGGTAATACTGTAAACCACAACAGTGGTGCCCTCCTCTATAGAGGGAAGGGTATTTTAACCTTCCTTATTGTCGTGGTTTAAGCCCAGAGAAATGTCCCCCGACACTTCCTTGGGTATGAGATGCAAGAGAGATCTGTTACATCTTTAGCTGTTGTCTCTCCAGCAGTGTTCAAGGAGAGGTGGCTGCATTTGCTGGATTAAGCCCTTTGATTAGCAAGTTTCCGTGACTAATTGTTATGTGTCTTGCTATGACATGGGCAGAAGGACATCTCAGTGCTATTCCAGTCCTTATTTCTGTTACATGATTCCTATATAGCATATAAATGCAGGTTCTGTTACACTTCTTAAGAGTTCTCTGAAGAAATCAATTACTTTTTTGTCTGTAACTAGATGCTGTTATTACATTAAGAAGGGATTTTTTTGAATAACCATTAACTTCTCCAAAATGGTATTTCTTTCTCTGTGTATGCTCATAACATTGAGTTTCATTAACTTCCATGCTAATTTTGATTGATTGAGATTAATAATGTCTGCTACATGTTCTGGTGCTTTATTATAGGATTTTATTCAGGTGTAATCACCTGTATTCTTGTAGGTTAATAGTGATCCAGAATCTTTTCCTTACGGTATTCTGTTTTCAGCAAGAAAAATATTCAAGCCAAGTTCTAAGTAAGTAAATAAATAAGAAGATGGGTTTAGTAATTATTTTCAGGGAAAAAATAAGCCCACTGCATTTGCCATTTTTGGGTTACCTAACTGCTCGTTACCTTACTGGGGTGATGAGTTTCCTAATCTATTATTCCCTTCATGTGCATGCAGCTCCTTCTGTCTCTTAAGTAGTTAAGGGGTATGTATCTTGTGATCTCTTTAGAACTATTGATGATGGCATTGTCATTTGTTCTCCTGTCTGCACTGATGGTTAAAAGCAAGAGTTAATAAGCTATTATCAGGTTTATGTGACATACTAATTTACAATTATTTACAATGTAAATAGACTTTTTTCTTCTTTTTTTTAGTGTCACCTGGACTTGTTTGGAGGCACACAGCCTCTTTAAACTTTTTCCTTCATCTGTTTTGTATGTATTTAGCCGAAAATGTTTTTTTTCTCTTTTTGCATTAGACTTTCTGGAATTCCTTGTTGCTCTCCAAGCAAAAGTATTTTTCTGGATTAGGTACAGCTTGTTTAATTGCACATCCCTTGAGGCTCATGAACATTTTATGGTTCAGTACCTGTTAAGGTGAATTTGGGCTCTATGAAGCACAAATATGCAGACCTATAAAGACATTCAGTCACCAAACTCACACTGAAATCAATGTCTAAATGCCTTTAGATATCTGGCCTGAAAGGGCCCATGTAAAGTACATTAGCCATTCAGGTCTTACACCAGTCCTGATTCTATGGAATTGAGTGCACCCTCAGCAAGTTT
>NW_009909582.1:0-29527 GCF_000696875.1 Nestor notabilis
TGGCTTGAACCTTGAGGTTTATTAGGTACAAACATGTAATCTTCTGAATCTTTCTGAGCACCTTGCCTACGTGATCTATTGTGTTGGGAGGGGGACACCCGTAAAAGAGTGCATCCTGGACTATTTCAGCCATACTGATATACTTTCCAACTTATACGGTTTTATCTATCACTTTTTTTTTTTTTTTTTAAAGAGAGAAAAGAAGCAATTATTCTATGAAGTTTCTCTTGCAAAAAGGGAGTGCCTGTTTGAACATGGAAATATACTATGATCATATTAGTATAATTATACTGTGGTAGTCAGTTACCCTGAAACTGTTTCTCATCAAGGCATCCATATTTTGAAACAAAAGTACCTTTTACCAGTTAAGGAAATGATGCCTCCCACCTGGAGAAATAGTCATACATTTGTAATGGTAAAGCTCTTAATCCTTAGTAACATCTTACTTATAAAGGCTGTCACTGTTGATGTTAATGGTAAGACTAATTGATTTACATATGGTTCCATTTTCATAATTTTAAATATTTTTTGGGTCCTCAGAACAGTAAACATTTCCTACTATATTACAGAAATCATAAGCATGACCTGAGAGATTGAATGTGGAATTGTATACAGGTATAAATACATGTACCTGTTCATATCTGACTCCCTCTGCCGGTTTCTTTCAGGGAGACAAAAGTAAGTGATTTTTTTTTCCCCTGGGTATACGTAAGTTTCAAAACTTTTATTCTTATGTGTTTATATAAAAAATTGGGTATTTTTTTATGGTTAAATAGATCAGTATGCAAACATACAGTACTTCGTAACAGAACTTATGGTTCTTGTCAGGTAGGTTGGGTACTGGCAGAATTCAAATCCTACGACATATGGAACATAGTTAGAAGATTTGACGTGGCAGGAGTTTCGTTTATGCTTCAGAATAATAAAAGGCACTTACTGGAAAAATGTTATGTACTTACAGCTTGCTCTACGTACTCCATATAATCTTATTTGTACAAGTATGCAAAAAATTTGCTAACGACACAGGTCATCTGTCTTGTTAAGCTATGGCATGAATCTCAGCAAGTCAAGGTTGATATGGAAACTCAGAATAACTTTAATTACAAGTGTACAAAAACAACTGTCAAAAAAACCAAGGGATTATGAAACTTTCTTTTTATTCTTTCCTTATTCTTTCTTAATTCTGGTATTGCTGTGGAACAACAGAAATAATAAGGGTGAACTATATAATGACAACAGTATATATTGTTAAAGTCTAGGATGTAAAGTCCTGAATTTAGAACACCTCAATTTTGCATTCATTGTTCTTTTACTGGGTTTTTTTAAGCCAAAATATTGTGACTTTCCTTTTTATCTTATCTTTCTGTCTACAGCAGAAGACTGTTTACACTGTGACTGTTCATTAGAGACAGGTAAATTAATTTTTTTATGTCATCGAGGGGATTATTTGTGCACACTCACACACACACACACACACATAAAAAGAAAAAAAAAATACCCCAAGTTCTTTATTCAGTGTTTACCCTTTGAAAATATTAGAGGGTAAAAAAAAACCAAACCAGAATTAAATAATATATCTTTCAAATAAGCATGAGAATCTCTGATTAACAGAACAAGAGGCCACTTCTTATACTCTCAAACAGCTTTTATCATCTTAAAAACACGGGAATTAAAGGATAACACACTGCATCTCTGAGTCAACAATCCCTGAAATTTGTCACTCAGCAAACAACGAAAAAGTTCAGAAGTTACTGGGAGTAAGGTGGCTTTGGCTGTGTTCTAAGGCATGTCAACTGTCAGCAAAAAGCCCTTGCTCAATAGCTATAGGACAATGTAATTGAATAATTCAAAGATATTAGCATATATTTGACATAACAAGTTTTTTAATTTTATTCATCTTTTACTCACTCAGTTCTAATTATTTGTCCTCAAATGAAGGAAATCCCAGACAAAAGGGCCATGTTTTACTTGTTAGAAAGACAAGACAAAAGAAGGGAAAATAGAGTTATGCCTTCTTTCATCCAAGTGGTTTTCAATTAAAAATAAAAATCAGGAGAGACAGACACAGGCTAGTACAAATAAAAATGTGGACAGAGTCAAGGGAAACATTAACATTTTGCAGTTTACTACAGAGTGTAGAATGAGTAGGTATTATACATATGAGTATATTGAGGGCAACAAACGGTCCTCAGAAACAAATTACAATGTGAGATGGAAAAGGTTGTGAAGCATACACCAAAGGAGTAGTAGAATGATTCAATTAACACAGTTAGACAAATAAGCAGAGCCTAATATTAAAACTGTGGTGTTTGTTTGTTTGGGTTTTTTTTGTATTTTTTTTTTCCATTTATTTTTATGTCTTGGAGTAAATAGGCAGAAACCACAGAATAGAAGAAACCGTTACTGACCTAGTCCATTATTTGTGACCAATGTACACGACTCACTTCAAAATGGTGAAACTGAAGAGCTGAACTGCCCTGTTGTCAAATTCAAGATGAAAGAGTAAAAAAATTCTCTCTAAAGACCCATGAAAGAGAGTTCTATAAAAAAAGAAGGTTGTTAAGAGAAATTAAAAGGTACAGCCAAAAGAGTTAATTGCTTGCAAATGCCAAAACCACCATATTAGAGGTTACAGACCATAGGCGTTATTTCTATCAAAAGATTCCAACTCAAAAGAATCATGATTAAGCAATATAGCAAAAATATTATTAGAAATAAAAATAAATCACAAAAAAATGGTAGTAATTTCCAATCACAAAAAGAGGCTTACATTTTGGAAAGGTAAACCTTAAACTATGATTAGACAAAATGACAATTAGAAAAGTTGAAGAACAACTTTGCAAACCATATAGAATAGTAATGAAATCTTTTCAGACACAGTGAAAGCAAGAAGCTTGCCAAAGAATATGGAAACTACGTATGGCCAATATAATTTATTACCACAGATTTAAGAGAATTTTTTGTTTCACTGATTAGTATGAAGGAGATTTAGGGCATTCCCATGCTGGAGCATTTTATTATAGGGAGTGAGTTGGACAGGATTTTGTGCTAAGTGTTAGTAGGAAAAGAGTTAGAACAAAGCATTAGAACAAAGAGCAACAAACTGATGTCTTATGTTATTTATCTAAAACTTGTAATGGAATCCTTATAATTCCATTAAAATGAATTTCCTATGAAATCAGGGTATAGTCTATCAGAGCTCTCAGCATCAGGAAAAATTACAAATATGTTGTATTTAAAAAAACAAACAAACAAACAAACCAAAATCCCAAACCCAGTTCATCTGGAATCTAGAAAAATCAGTTCATCAGGTCTGCATGTTGTACCGGAGAAATAAACAAAATATTGTGATAGAGAATGCCATTAGTAGGTATATGGTTGAAAGTAATGGGGAAGAATCAGTATAGGTTTTTCACAGGGAGTTTATGCCCAGTCTTTGGAGGAGTCAGTGAACATACAGAAAAAATCATTTAGCTGAAACAGTGGACTTTATAAAAAGTTTCTTAAATGGTCCTATGGCAAAAGTACCACTAAAAAGGAGTTGAAAAAGGACAATGCTGTTCTAACTTAAATATCTACCTAAAATTTAGGAAAATGAGGAACATGATGGCACATAGTAGGATTGAAAATGGATGGAAAGGATGACTGAGTTCTGCAAGAGTGTGTGCTTCAGCCATTTGGGATAGACATAGCCAGATAAAACCTTGAAAGTGGATGTGTGGTGAATGACAAAGTTTATTAACGTTACAAAATCACAAGTTAAACTTTTTTAAAGCTACAAAAGTATTAATGAAAATAAATGCAAAGCTATCTGCAGGTGAATTCTTATGACAAAAGAAGAGTGGGTGATAAAAGTGCAACTTTTAATTAATATTTTTAGATGTAAAGCAATGTAAATGGTGGAATAGGGGAATATCTGTAATGATACATACAAAATGTGGGCTCTTATAATTCAGTGAAAATGATTATTACTCTCGAAGCAGATCCTGGAGTCATTCTGGATAAATTGTGAGTATAACGTTCACTCAGAATAAAATGTTTGGTAATTATCTTTCCGCTATATATGCTTCCATTTTGATTACAAGATGCAGCACTGATCCCAGTAACTCAAAACAGAGAGTGAGGACAACAAGGATAATCAGAAATATGGGATGGTTTCCACAGGAGACTAAATGAAGTACAGCTTGTAGAAAAGATGTCTTGAGTATATATAACAAAGGTACGTAAAATCCACACAGGCATGTGAACAGAAAGGACTGCATGTTTATCTAGTATTCCACATAAGGCAGAAATAAGAAGCTGGTTGAAGCAGTAATGCAATGTAGTAAATTTAACGGTGTAGGTGTGTGTTCCTGATCAAAGATCTCAACTTTGATAGGTGAACTAGGTAGGTATAGACTCTTTTGTGATGTCACACTAAATATTGAGGACCAAGGAAAGACCCTCTAAAAGTAACAAATATTACAGCAACAGGCTGGTTCCCTGGTAGAATCCACTCTATGTCTCATATAAGCAGGGAATGAAATTCCTCTAAGCACTTGTTTATAAACAAATCAACAAAAAATTCCCTACTGACAAAAGGTGATAAAGCTAGGTGGCAGGAAAATAAATACCTATGATGAGGTGCCTGACCAGAGGCAAAAGGCAATGTATATGTCTAGTGATGAGTTAGAACAAGAGAGGTTTCTGCTCAGGGTAGACCATGAGGTAGGATGACTTTTCTTCCTGGCCTTTGTAGATGGCTAGGCTTCCCAAGGACAGCCTATAAGGCCTTGCTCAAGGGTCACAGTACAGCTCTGCAAGGATGTAAATGCCTTGGAAAGTAAGAGGTAAGCAGCAAAATGCCTCACAGCCTTGATGGCTCTGTAATTGGATGGGTATGACTCCTAAATCCCAAGTCCTTACTTTTACCAAACAGTTTCTTAAGATCTGTTTAGTTTAGTTAGGTCACTTCTCAGGATCCAGTTAGACAATAAGCTAGGAGGTTTTGGCATGATTAAAGAAGACTACTGCATAGCTATGCCTACACATTTCCAGTTGGCCTCAGTATCTGAATGGTAAATTCACTTGGAAACCAAAAGGGATTATGCAAAACATACAAATAAATATTAAAAAAAAAAATATTAAAGCATCTTGAACCAAGTGGATGAAAGGTTTATCTATGTTGTGGGCAGGGGGTTATAGATAAAGACTTCAAGAGGTCCCTTCCAACCTAAGCCATTCAATGATTCTAACTTAAAAATATGGTAGTTATATAAATACATATATATTTGTTAAAATATATGTGTTATATAGGCAGTTCCTCTATCAAAGAAGATTTTGTTGGTTGTAATGAGGCAGCTAGAAGACTGTGACATAACCAAGGAAAAGAAAAGCAAGGGATTTCATACCAATTTAAAGAAGATGTGTGGTTAAATACTTCACACTGCAATTAGGGAGATCAACTGACAGCAAAATGAAATTTAGATGGATGTTGTGCATTTGAAATTTCGGCTAGGCCATTAGGGATAAACAAATGCAATATCATCAGTAACTAAAAAACAGTTTTTTCAGCTCATAAAAACTTAGCATTGCAGTTTCTGTTAAAACTTTGTCAGTGTTGAATAAAACGGAACCAGTTCCTGCTAAATATTCTGAAATCTATTGAAGTTTTTTGCTTAAAATTACAGGTTTAGCAGATTCTTTGAAAAGTCCCAACAGGAGTTATGATTATCATATCATTCAATCTACACCTGAAAGGTCAGTTTTATGGGATGTCAGGCTATAGTTACACAGGTCATTTGCTGGACAAGTGCAGTGTATTTTGATAGAGGGGAGGAAATTCATACTTTTTGCTTATACAAGAACAAACAACCTATCCAACTTTTTTAAGGGTTGCCAAGTCAAGCATTAGCAAAAGGAAATGTGCATATCAGGGTTGCACTGAGGCTTCTGCACTGAGAAGGGAAAGATCCAGCGCGTCTGCTGGGGAAAAGAATGGAACAACTAAGAAAGCCAATGAAGGAAAAAGAGACCAAGGCCTGCAGTTCCAACTGCCTTTCAAAAGTGAGGCATCAAACTGCTTGGCTATAAAGAAAAGGGCTGATCCCTCCCTCAGTAATGGTTACTGCTCTGATGCCCTAAGAAATGCACAACTGACTCATTTAAAAAGCAGCAGTAACCTGTTTGAGTATCCTATTATTTTCTAGCATAAGAAAGATAAGGCAATTTCTTTGTCCATACTTGGCTATGTCAATTATTTTTTCAAAATATTTCTGTGATAGTAACACTTAGGAAAATTCTTGATCAATCCATTTAAATCAGATGTTAGCCTCATTGATGTCAGTATGTGAAGCAGAAAAGAAATGCTTACAATCTCAGTAGGTTTTGTACCAGTCAAGGGGAACCTATGAAAATAATTACTTTATAAGAAATATATAATATTCCATAAAACTGTTCACCAAAACATAAATCATAAACCCCAAGCATTTTCTTTGAAACAAAATGTATTTTATTCACCAAAATGTTATAAACTGGAAGTAGTTGTGCAGAAAAAACATGGTAAAGAAACAACCTTCCTCATTATCAGTATTTGACCAAACGCTAAAACCAGTTGTTCTTGAACTAGAGAAGATATACTGGTATGTACCTGATTCCATCTCATTTACAATTTATTAATGGACTATCTTTAGGTATTGTGGCTGTGCCTACACTGTTAAACAGTGACTGGGAATGCTTTGGATTCCAGAATGTGCATATTTTTACTGTTGAACAGTGTAAAAGGAAAAACTGAGCTGTTGAAATCAAAGCCTGAACATGGAGGTAGAGGTAACATACTGTTTAAAAGGCATGGCTTGCTTATTGAAGAAATAAAGAACATTTATCTGCTGCATGAAAAGAAACATTTTAAGGAAAAGAAAAAGGTCCTGGATGAACAGTCACCCAGTGAAAAAATTCCTATTCATCCTACGTAGGTGCAATTTTAGCAAAAGTTTTCTATCTTGCTTTAGTATGGAAAATATGGGTATTTAGAAATGAATAGGCTAGATGATTCTCCATGGCTACAGCTTAAAAATTTTAACTTTACTTGTGTTTTTGAGACATGTCTCAGCAGATGAACATTTATAATTTAAAGAATAGCAGAAAACACTAATTCTAAATCACATAGAATCACTCTCAACTAAAGCCGACATTTATTGTATTGTAGGCACTCATATTTTTAAGCCTTTCTTTCATTCCCTGTGGTAAGAAAATACTGAAATACTTTTATAAGGAAATACTTTCTATTCAGACATACATAGTTCTGTTGAACACATGTATCTGTCTCCTGAATTTAGGGTTGAATTTTTAAGTTTTCATACATATATGTTCTGGCAAAGATGGTCTTTCAACATGACTTAATACTGTGATCCTGTGATTGAATTTGATGACAGTAAAATGTGTCTAAGAAGTTAAGAATGTGACTGGTTATAGATGTACAACAAAGGTGATAAAAACTGTAAAATTTATTATGTCGCTTAATTTAACATTTGTGGGGCCTTTGGTAGTTCATTTGTTAGCATTACTTCTCATTTACAGTAGTGTGAAATAAGACCTTGTGTGCCTTCACTTGAATCACATTTTTTTCTGTTTTGATCTCAAAGACTAAAGCAGTCAAATTTATTTGTGTGTACGATGTCATGTAAGACTGATGTACTTGTTTTTTTTGGTTCCCTGTAAAAAGAAAAAATGGTTAAAAAAGATTAATCAGCTGAATTAACATCACTTCGCAAGCTGTATATTTTATAAATTCTTGTTTTAGGTTGCACTAGAAACTAGATGAGAAATACAGATAAAAAAAAGCTTTAACTAAAATGCAAAAGACAATTTTGTAAGGTAGTGAATGAGTAGTTATTACCTTTATGAACTCCAAGTAATTTCAGCAAAAATACATTAAAAAAAAAGGGCTTTAGAAATATCTTTCATTAAATATGAAAGCCTATAGCAAGTCTAGACTACATTATAAGTGGAATTATTGTTATAATTAAGGAGGCGCATATCTAAGTAACTGTTACCTACAATCCTTTCTTTAGTACCTCTCCTGACAGAAGTAATTTATAAATTTACATTGTTGATTAAGACTGCAGCCAAAGAACAATCTGAGTTTTTATTTTAAGGGACTGCACTGCAATATTCTATTCAGGAATCTGTAAATTTAGTTAACCAGTGTATCAGTTACTAAATAGCAATGGAATGAACTTGCAAAATAATTGATGTGTTCATCTAAACTGTTAAGGATTGGTACTCTAGGATACTGTTCACATGTAGGGTCAGTTAAAGGATATGTCCATCTGACTTAACTGAGAAATTCACAAAACAGTTCCTTTCATTCTCAGGGCACACAGCCTTTACTTTGTTCATATTATATATTAATCACTGCATTTTAAAGATAGTGAGAGGAAAACATTTTGCATTATTTGAAGGGCCCATGGAATAGGCCTTCTTAAAAGTCCTTGATTTTTTAAATTTATTCACTTTCTATCACCTCTCCTCCCTCCCTTAAATGGATTATCTGTGTTTATTTTCATTGTTCCAAGCTTATTATCTTGGATATTTCTTCTAATTGTCAGTCAGTCTAGTAGTTTCTTTAACTTAACAGCCTTTATTCCTCTGCTCACCAGGTCTACATAACAGCATAGCACAGTAAAAAAAAAGAATGTCTCCTTGCCTGAATGAGGTAGAGGCTGCATAAGTTGCTTGAACTGAATGAGATCATAGAATCATAGAATGATTTGTGTTGGAAAGGACCTTAAGATCATCTAGTTCCAACCCCCCTGCCATCGGCATGGGCATGGGCAGGGACACCTCTCACTGGGCCAGGTTGGACCCTGTCCAACCTGGCCTTGAACACTGATAAGGGTGGTGCATTCACAACTTCCTTGGACAACCTGTTCCAGTGCCTCACCACTTCTTCCTTATATCTGACCTAAACTTCCCCTTTTTAAGTTTGAACCCATGACCTCTTGTCCCATGACTACTGTCCCTGACGAAAAGACCCTCTCCAACATCCTTGTAGGACCCCTTCAGATACTGGAAGGCTGCTATAAGGTCTCCATGCAGCTTCTCTTCTCCAAGTTGAACAGCCCCAACTTTCTCAACTTGTTTTCATATAGGAGGTGCTCCAGCCCCCTTATCATCCTTGTGGCCCTCCTCTGGACTTGCTCCAACAGCTGCATGTCCTTCTTATGTTGAATGGCATATGAAAGAAGGAACATCAAGGAGATAGCTGCTTTCTCCTTTGGATAAAAATTATGGCAACCAGGTTATGAGGATTTTGTTACTCTTTTAACTAGGAAAAAATTTTCACTTCCTTTTCCATTTGTCAATTGTTAGGCATGTTACTAATGTTACTGCAGAGTGAAAGCTTAGTTTTGCCCAAAAACTCAGTATAGTTTTTCAAGGTTTTTAGGGCAGCTTTTAATCAGGGTGTCCCTGCTAGGTTCAGTGGTGCAATGCCTCCACTGGGTAAAGTTTTCTGGGGCACTGGACAGGCAGGGTAGCTCTGTATTTTCTCCAGGCCATAGTTTACTGTCTTTGTCCAATACTTTAGTGATATGCTTAGTGTTTATAGGAATCCTAGTGTGTAAGAATTTTATATGAATATAGGGAGATTCAGGGTGAACTCCTGACAAACCAAAGTCACTAACATAATCCCCAAGATTGCTGTAAAGGGAGAAGTCATTCATTCATGGTCTTTTGTAAAGAAAATGCTCATATTTTCCAGGCCAATAAACGGTATTAGGTCAAGTTTCAAAATGTTAGAAACAGGTATGAATGAAAATTATCTTTTAAATATAAATTCTACATCCCAATTTTTATTGTAGAGGAATGGAAAAGTGGATTCTAAAAAGGCTCAAGGAAAAAATCAGTCCTTTCTTCAAATAACGTAGACTAAATACAGCTCTTTTTAAGAACTTCTCAAACACAAAAGTCTGCGTAGTGTGAAAAGAAAGTAAATGAAAGACAAATCTATACAAACTCCATTTCTGTTTTGAAATCCTAAAAGACCTCTTGGATACTGTCTCCTTTGTGATCTCATTCTGTTCCATTGGTTCTGTGTCAAGTAAAATAAGCAAATCTGTGAGTATAAATAGCCTCATTGTCAACTTGTAAGTTCATTTTTCATTCCAAGTCTAATGCATGAACCAACAGCATATGCAACTATGTGAAAGGTTTGCCAAGCCAGTTTAGAGGGTCTAACTGTAGCTGTAATTTGGATACAGAACATATAATCAGAGGAAAGCATAATTCAGTAGATTATACCTAACCAGTATCTAAATGTCATGTAATTTCATATTTGTAATTGAGGCACTACTTAGCCAAAACTTTACTACTTGAAAATATTCTTTTAGTTTGGCTTGGGTTTTTCTTTTTTACACAATCGTCCAGGGTTTATTTTTCTATTTGCAAGGAAACCCTTAAAGATAATTTGTTAACCCTAGTAATTCCTTATTTGTTTAAAAAATATCCCCTAAACCTTCAAACTCTGCCATGAATCAAAATCACAAATCCTACATAATAATCTGAAGAATATCCTGAAACCTTTGCTCAGCTGTGGACAGGGATGAACAAAGAGCATAAATTTTATCTGATAGATTGATCAGATGGATTTCAGTTGACCATGAAACCACAAGGTTACGTAATGAGTTTACCATTTATTAATCTCCTGCCAGAAAATTGTATGCTAGGTTACATCCTTTAGTTTCAAACAATACAATCTTGCCCTTAGTTTTGGGGGTGGAAGAAGAGGAACAGAAATAATCCATTTTCAAAACATGCACTGTTATATCATGTCTGTACAAATCAGCATGTATGCTAGGGTACATATGACTTAAGGCAGCTTAGTTGGAAGTCAAAGCAGTCATTTAATAACAATAGTCTGAACCCCAATATTGTTAATAATCCCAGTGCAGACATTATTAGTTTGAGTATTCAAATTTGCTTACATAATAATCTTAACTATTGACATAAAATGGAATACTTCATTCCCAAACTATACTTGCCTTTAAGATCCTTCTTCACAGTTGCAGAAGGGCAAGGACACTTCCCTGTATCAACTACTTAAATAATGACAGTATCTTCCACAACATAATCTTGTATTTATTGATTTTTGGTTGTTCCTGTTAGAGTGCTTACTACTGCAAAGTTCTTCCTGTACTTAGCTTTCCTTCTTATGTCCTACATGTATCCCAGGTACTTACGAAGGTAGCTGTCGCTTTTCTAGCATTTCTAGACTGTTGCAACAGCCATAAGACTTAGACAGCAGAATGAATTTCTGCTTGAACACCATTTTTAGATACTTCCCTGATCAAGTCAGAACTAATAAAGGAAACTGCAAGTTCAAAATGAAAATCTTGAGAAGGAAAGTTATTCAAAGCCAACCAGTATGTTGCACAGGTTTTTTTTTTTCCTAGGAGATGCTTGTAGGAAAACACATTTTTATCTGTTATCTTTTTTTCCCCCTCCTTTTGTTGTTGTTGGTTTGTGTCCAGAATTCACAGATGCTCAAAGACCACTATTATCTTCTCAAAGTGCTGGGGAGATAATCACCTCAGAATTGTGAGAATCACAACTTTTAATTGGCTTTAACTTCTCCATAATTACTTGTGCAAAGTTATAATTCATGAAGATCTGTTTAGATCCTAGACAAAACACCTAAATATTTTTACATTGGTAGGAGTAACACACACCCCCTTAATAAGTTCTCAGTGTTTTCCACGAGGCTTTGTGACTAAAAGAGGGTAAATCTTGCAAGTTTGGTTGAAAGCAGGCTGTTTCATTGACTTACTTTTTTCTGGTCCTGACATTCTCGTATTTGTTTTGTTCTTTCTTTAATGTAGTGTAATGCCTCACATCTATATACCTGGACAGGACCTATGTCATGGGAGTGCTCGGAAGAAACATATGAACTCTCTGCCTGTTCACTCCTTTTTGAGAAGACAGAATTTAGTCACGATCAGTTTCCAGGCTGAACAGTTCATCATTCAATAATTGCTCCCATTATTAGAACAGCCAGCTATATATTAGAATTTGATTAATAACAATATACCCCTCAGTTATATTTTTCCATTAAGCGGCACTAATAACCCTGCAACTGCTGTTCAAAAGAAGGCGAAGTATATCTACAATGTCATTTAATGAAGCTAGATTTGCCTAAAACGTAACTACAAAACTCTCAGTATATAGCTAGTAGGGCCTTGAATTAGTGCCAATTTAAAGTGACTTCTTTCTTTGTCTTTCTATTGTCTTTGAGAAACCAGTGTCTTGGCGTATAGGAGATGGAAAAGTAACAACTGTTAGAAGTTCCATATTGTCAAAATCTCATACTCTCAAAAGATGATCTGGAATGTGAATACTTTACTCTGAATCTGTTTTTAAAAAAGAAATCCGTACAGTTATTTTTTTATCATGGGGCAGTGTAGCCTTACAGGAAATATGTGCTTTCAAGGATTTTCCCAGAAAGTATAACCTTAGATTATAGAAAATAGTTGGTATGGCACAATTCTGTCTGATCACTCCCACCGCAGCATACTCATCCAATAACCTTTCTTGGCTTTTAAAGTTTGAGAACAAATTTATTTGCCAAAATAGGGCAGAACAGTTGAAAGCATGCTTTTCAACTGACTTGGTCCTAATCACAGAATCATAGAATGGTTAGGGTTGGAAAGGACCTTAAGATCATCTAGTTTCAACCCCCCTGCCATGAGCAGGGACACCTCGCACTAAACTATGTCACCCAAGGCTCTGTCCAACCTGGCCTTGAACACCGCCAGGGTTGGAACATTCACAACTTCCTTGGGCAACCTATTCCAGTGCCTCACCACCCTCACTGTAACGAACTTCATCTTTATATCTAATCTAAACTTCCCCTGTTTAAGTTTAAAGCCATTACCCCTTGTCCTACCACTGGAGTCCCTAATGAAGAGTCCCTCCCCAACATTCTTATAGCCCCCCTTCAGATACTGGAAGGCTGCTATGAGGTCTCCTCTTCTACTGAGTCTTCTCTTCTCCAGGCTGAACAGCCCCAACTTTCTCAGCCTGTCTTCATAATCCTGAGTAATGATGTGTTCACATACCTTTTCTGATTGGTTGTGCTTATACGGTTCTCAAGGCTTGGATCTTTGGTTAGTTATTTAATTTTTGCAAAAAAGGTTAGGTTTTGCTTCATTTAGGTTTTTTGTAGTGAGTAACTGGGCTAATTAAAAAATATCTGAATAATTTTTAGGTTACTTGTCTATTCCTGTTTTTAACTTCCGTGGTAACACATCTGTCCTGGGTTCAGCTACAGCAGTCATTGTTTTTCTCCTTCTGAGTAGCTGGTGCAGTGCTGTGTTTTTGACTTTCAGTCTGGGAACAACGCTGATAACACTGACGTTTTTAGTTGTTGCTAAGTAATATTTATTCCAACCAAGGACTTTCTCTGTTTCATGCTCTTCCAGGGAGGAGGGGAAACTGAGAGGAAGCAGAGACAGGACACCTGACCCAAACTGGCCAAAGGGGTATTCCATACCACAGCACATCACACCCAGTATATGAGCTGGGGGGAGTTACCCGGAAGGCCCTGATTGCTGCTCGGGTCCGGCTGGGTATCGGTTGGTGCGTGGTGAGCGGTTGTGTCCTCTCCCCTTGTTATTTCCCTTATCATTATTATTATTGGTTGTAGCAGTAGTGGTTTGTATTATACCTTAGTTACTGGACTGCTGTTATCTCAGTCCATGGGAGTTACATTCTTCCAATTCTCCTCCCCATTCCTCCAGGAGTGGGGGGAGGAAAAAGGGGGAGAGTGAACGTGTGGCTGCGTGGTTCTGAGTTACTGGCTGGGCTTAAACCATGACAGTTTCTTGTGGCGCCCAATGAGGGGCACGGAGGGTTGAGATGACAACAGATCTGATCAGAATGTGTCTAATCATATTTGTGATAAGCATTCATTGTTTTAGATTAACAGTCACTCATCACAATGTTAATTTATTGGCTCTCGGTGGTGCTAACGTGTGGCTGCGTGGTTCTGAGTTACTGGCTGGGCTTAAACCATGACAGTTTCTTGTGGCGCCCAATGAGGGGCACGGAGGGTTGAGATGACAACAGATCTGATCAGAATGTGTCTAATCATATTTGTGATAAGCATTCATTGTTTTAGATTAACAGTCACTCATCACAATGTTAATTTATTGGCTCTCGGTGGTGCTATGCTTGACCTCAGACTTTCAGCATGTTGTACCTTCCTTACAGGCAGTATTTGCTGTTTTGGTGTTCATCGGCTGGGGAGCCTGGGCTAAGGTTATTGTTTCACTGTACTTCATGGTAATGACTTGTAATGGAATAGACTCATTGATCATGAAACTGACCTGGCTTGCGTTCCCAGCATGGTCATCACCCCTACACTTTGGGAGGTATATAATGAAATTTTTTAGCAATTATGTATGGGTTTTTTTCTCCTCGAGGGGTCAACCTACAAAGGAGGCATTACCTTACACCACCTGCTCCCCCACCAGCCTATATATAGCAGCATTTGAGAGTTCTGAAGGTTTTAGATGGCCTTTGAATACCCTTGAGACCTGCCTGCTGATTGTGCTGGGGACCAGCTGCTGATTGTGCTGGGGATCAGCATGTTGGCAAATATACAGAGTGTGCTTTACTCACGGCCATCCCACCCTGGGAACACCCTATTTCGTCTGATCTCGAAAGTTAAGCAGTATCAGGTTCAAATCTGGTCTAGGGTTAGACGACGATATAAGAGGACCACCAAGAGATTTTCCACGAGTCTGGACAGTCATGGGTGGCAGGATGTGTGGGATAGTATGGGCAAGTATCTAGGCCAGTGGGCCCCTCCAGTGTTTTGGAATTTCACTGCTGAACAAGTGCAAAATCCGGAAAAACTAGTAAACCACACATCACATCTGTTTAGTCTGCCAATCATATGTTGGGAGGGATCATAATACAACACTCATGTAACTGGCATAGTGTATTCTGCTGTTCCTTGCAATTAATAACTTACTGTAAAACCTGTGTTTTAAGAAGAAAAATAGTTGTTTTGCCACTGTTTATTTCACGGATATTCACTGGTTAAAACCACTTAGTCTTTATGGATTGTCACCTGTCTGCAGTAATGCAGATAGGATTAGCACTGTTCCATTGCTATAGGTAGCAAAATGTATGAGTGAGCATCCATATTAAATAAATGTGATACTAAAGATATTTTTGTTTTAATATGAATAATGAATTTTCCCCTTTCTTTTCAAAGTGCCATTATGAGGCATATTTTCCTTGTTTTTATTTAAAAGTGTTAGAATTGTTTTTTTTTTGTACTGTTTGTAAATTTCCTTGGGATATTAATGTCAATTGTAATACGTTAGAGAACATTACTTTGCATTCAATATTCTTAAGTCATTTAAAATTAAGACACATAGTGCATTATGCACTGTATAATAATACTTTATGTAAAACACAGCTAAGATGAGTCAGTAAATCTAGGGTGACTAATTCTTCGCTAATTATTCTCTGTTCTTCCTAACTGAACAGAACTACTTTGAGTGCATATGCATGCCAAATCTGTCCTAGAGATTGAATCTATATTGTAGAGATATCAGATCAAATTCTCCTTCTGTTAAATATAAGTACTTACATGCTGGGTTGAATTCTGTAATCAGCTGAAGCACTTTAGTTTTAATGTTTAACTCAAACTCCATACCTTTAGCTGAAACTATAATTAAGAAAAATATTTATTTACTTTTTAAAAAGTAAGTTAAGGGACATATTCTGCAAACATTACGCAACCCAAAGAGCAGTTCAATGCTATCACATTAATTCAGGAGTACGTTTTCCACTGGCAGGATGTGAGACAAATTCCAATCCAAATTTTGCACAAACAGGTGCTGGCGGTGCAAGCTGGTGAATTACTCAGACCTGACTTATTCATAGGATGTTGAGGTGGCTCAGCTTTTATAGGAGATGTTAAAATGGAGTCACAGTTTTTCAGTGTTGTCTCTGCCACTGTGTAGCCATTCTGGTTCTATTATGTCCCATATCTGTAGCAGCAGCAACAATATCATGTGAATCATTTGCAACATCTGGAACACTGACAGTCTAAGTTGTTCAAAACCTGTAATGGTTGTACAATTTCTACATTAGTGCCACCTCAATTGTTCTCTAGTCTACCGAAGAGTTTATATAGCCTGACTACTCACATTTTTTTTGTGTCTAGTTTCTCCTTTATCTACAGTAGGACTGAATTGCACATTTTGCTTTCCACAGGATGCTGTTTCTTTGATTTGTTAAATATTACAGTTTAAAGGTCCCTCTAATCTTGTGAATTTCGAATTGCCATAAAGACCTCAGGGATACCCCTTCTGTTGTTAAATACAAGCTCTCTCAAAATACGTCACAATTAGGAGGAAGCCCTCAGTTCAAAAATTCCCCAAACGTATGCCAAAATGTGAGGTTTATAGTCCTGTGTAGTTACAGACTTAAAAAAATTTTCATAACAGAGAACCATTAAGATAAGCTCTTGGCATTATTTTATACTCTTTTGATACACTCACTATGTGCAGAACTCCCACATAAAGAAAATACTGTTGTACACATTACACATTTTCAAAGACAAAGAAAAGATTACCTAAGAACAACACTATTTTGCTGGTATGTGTAGCTCTTGGAGAGAGGTGTTGGGAGTCTTCAGTTTTGAATGACTGTTTTCATCATATAACAATTACTTAAGAAGAGTCTTAAATTATGTCATGTTACATTTTACTTTAATGTTGAGAAAGGCTTGGAAAAATCAGTAACTTTACAGTTCCTTTATGAGACTGCTAATTTTCTGCAACAACTAGACATCAATGATTCAAAAGATTTTTGGCATCTTCATTTCCTCCCCACAATGTAGATCTTGTTGTTATTGCCTCTGGTTTGGCAGTTGCAGAATAATCTTAAAAAAATATAACTTGTTACAAATGCCTGAACCCAAGCATTGCTCTTACCTTCTCCATTTCACTGTTAAAATAACAGTGTAACAGGACAGCCTTTCATTCTTTGGCCTATTGTACTGAAAAATGAGTAAGAGTCTTGATTACCTTACAGATAAATCTGGTTAACTGTTATATTAATTAAAATGCATGGTTTTGAGGCTATTCTGAACTATTTGTATGTGATTTAACTCATATCAGCAGTTAATTTGTATTTAATGCAAACTAATGGGTTTTATGTAAATGGAGCATGTGGCAGTCTATTTAAAAAACAAATTATCTGTAGTTCCATTTCAGTTATTTTAATTAAATTTAGAGTTTGTGTGCAGTAGGGAGGGATAAAGGATGTGTTATATATGAAGTATTGATGATTAAAACCGATTTAAATATATAGAATAAGAAACAAGTGATTCTCTTAACAGAAACACTGATTCATTTTCTGACATTTGCATTTGCTAAAAGAGTAGACAGAGGAACAGGCAAGTGCATGTGCCTGGTGGTTTTTGAACTGAAGAATACAAATAATTCCATGAGTTAGTTATAATAACACTGTGAAAATTAACTATTTCACATGTATAAAATGCTTTGAAAATTGTTAGCAATTTACATTCTGAACATACCTGAATATTGGAGTAAAAGATTGGCAACTGTTTACCTCAGGATTGATTTAGTTCCAAAACCACTATGCATGTCCCAGGTACTACTTTACAAGAATTGGAGCATACTATGCAACTTTATGACCATACTGCTTGTTTTAACTTCAGGCGAGATAATATTTCAAGATTATTAGGACAAATATAAATGGTATTTGGCAGTTTTGAAACCTGGTGTATCATATCACTATCCCATGCCCTATTTCCTTGGATTTCCTGAGCCAGTCTGAATAAACAGATTCTTTATTTTTTATTATTCTGAGGAACTTTTGCTCACAGAGTCAGCTTAACTTCATGATTTTGTCTCACCCACTTTTGACCAGTCTGACAGATTTTGCAGGAGAAATGCTGTAAGAGGTGAAAAACTTTTCCAAACGTGTCTCATTTTCACTGTTCCAAGGTTTTGGCAGGACATATACCTTCAGTTATTATTGTTCATATTAACTCTACTCTGTGGAGAAAAGCTGCAAAGGTTAGAATATCTTTTCAGGAGCTTAGCGTGGATTGTCAACAATAGTGGTACAGCCCAAACAGCTTGTATACATGTCAGTCAGCTGCTAAACTTATTTAAAGTTTTAGTGTCATCAAGGATGGACATGCCAACTCAAACCATTTGTTTGCTAATGTTAATCTTACCTCCACTGATTGTCTGACAGTTTCTCTAATTTCAAAAACCACAATGAGAGTTCTCACTTTTTATCTTGCTCCCATTGCAAATACTGTGACTTTTGTTAATTCCTCTGCATCACAGGGTTTGTTCAGTTGAAATGGAAATCCATGCTTGGAAATTTAAGCACTGCTTGGAAGTTTAAGCAATATGACTTTGTTAGGAACTAGAGAATCAAATAAAAATTCTTCAGGTACCTTTTATACCCAAAAGAATTTGTGCTTTAAATAAGATATTCTAATAAAAATGTGCTTAGCCCAAAGATGATAAAGCAGATCAGCACTTTTCTTGCCTGTGTTGACAGCTATATATATATATATTTATATTTGCACACACAGATTTACCAATATACTGTATTGGTCATGTTCAACACATATGTCATGGTTTAAGCCCAGCTGGCAACTTGGAACCACGCAGCCGCTCGCTCACTCCCCCCTTTTTCCTTCCTCCCCCCGCTCCCGGAGGGATGGGGAGGAGAATCGAAGGAATGTAACTCCCACGAGTTGAGATAACAGCTCTCCAGTAACTAAGGTATAATACAAACCACTACTGCTACCAATAATAATGATAAGAGGAATAACAAGGGAAAAGGACACAACCGCTCACCACCCGCCGACCGATACCCAGCCCGACCCGAGCAGCGATCTGGGCCTTCCGGGTAACTCCCCCCAGTTTATATACTGGGCATGACGTGCTGTGGTATGGAATAGCCCTTTGGCCAGTTTGGGTCAGGTGTCCTGTCTCTGCTTCCTCCTGGCTTCCCCTCCTCTCTGGCAAAGCATGAGACTGAGAAAGTCCTTGGTCAGAGTAAACATTACTTAGCAACAACTAAAAACATTGGTGTTATCAGCACTGTTCCCAGATTGAAAGTCAAAACCACAGCACTGCACCAGCTACTAAGAAGGAGAAAAAATGACTGCTGTAGCTGAACCCAGGACAACATAGAAGAAACTCTTCCATAATTCTGTTCCCTTAATGAAACCAGACATAAACATGTCGTAAAGCATTAGAACCAGCTTCCCAGGGAAGTTGTTGAGTAAACATCCCTATAGATGTTTAAAAGACAGTGGATGTGGCCCTTGGGGACATCGTTTTGTGGCGGACTTGGCAATGCTAGGCTAATGGTTACACTTGATGATGTTAAAAGTCTTTTCCAACCTGAATGACTCTATGATTGTATGATCCTATGATAAAATTTGATAAATCATGAAAGTTTGAACCCCTTATGAAAATTCAGCAATTGCTTCTGTGATCTACTGTGTCAGGACTGAGATACTGGCTTGTTAAACACTGGCTAAATGAAAAAGCGGTGAATGCTATGAAATGAAAATAACCTGCCTGTTAGAAGAGTTATTTACAAAAATCAATGTTCATTTTCTCTCTCATATGACAGCAGCAGCAACTTTGCTCTTCCCATCAAGGATGAGGTTATTTAAACATGATTCCAGAGTAATTGCAGAAGTTACCTGGCTGATAAATAGGACAAAGCTATTTAGTTGTTATCACTGATATCTTGGACAAAATGTTGAAAAAGTCGAAGAAATAAACAAAAACTGCTTAAGAATAAATAATATAATCCTCAATGAAAGTTGCCTGAAGCCATGACCTTTGAGATCTACGACCTTTTTTTATCCTTTCTACACCTTTCACTATCAAATATAATTTTCAAGGCTGGTCCTTTCACATGACTCTTAGGTTTTATTTTTATTAAAAAAAAAAAAAAAAGTCATATAGTAATGTACATTATAAAAGCTTTAAATGCAAGAGATTATTTTAGAAATTGAGAAGAATTCTTTTACCTAATAATATATCTATGACTCATGGTGATTCTGCTGGAGTTTACCTTCTAGGTGAAAGGTATTTTTCTTGGTTGATTCTTTTCTTATGTCACTGGCCATTTCTCACTCACTTCTGCTGGTCTTCTGAGTATTTTTATTTTTTTGATGGGCTGAGAGATTGAACTGGATATATTGCAAGAAGACTGATCTGTTGGTCTCAAGTTGATGCCCTATCCAAATGTTTATTTTGGATGATGGGATTTGCTGAAATTATGCATTATTTCATAGGTTTGCCAGTCATACTGCGCTGGACTCTGTCTGCAGTTATATTTTGGGATTATTTTGTGCTGTTTCTGCTGTCTTGGTACCAGACTGGTATTTAGTCACGGATGAACAATCATTAATTTTTTTCAGATTATGTGTACTATGATATTATCAGAATTTGTGAAGAAGTAGGACAAATCTTTACCTTATGTTACACCACTGAAGTCACTGGTTTTACAGCTGATATACCTCTGCAGACCTGCAGTGCCCCTTATTGCTTAGGCATTTGTGATCTGTATTAAATTATTGTCCTCAAAAAACAGTATCTAAGTGTGGAGATTAATGGCATGGAACCAGAGCATCTTCATGCACTGAATGACCTTATTACCTATTGCTCTAACTTTTTATACCATTCTAACAACAGTTATTTTTAGCCTATTGCTCTAGCTTTCATACCATTCTACTTGTAGCCTATCATATTTAGTTCCTGACTTATAGTTTGTTTTTTAACACTGCTCGCCGTCCCATAATCAGTCCCAGAATAGCCAGTCTCTTACCTTTATGCTCTCTCCTCCTCAGCCAGGTGTCTTGGTATCTTATGCTCTCTCCTCCTCAGTCAGCTGGGTTGCTCTGCTTGATTGTACTTTTTTTCTTCTTTAACTCTTTCTTCTCCAGCCAAGCAGTTACTTCTCTTTGGCAATAATCAAATAGTTTCCATTGTCACCACATCTAAGAACTAAATTTTCACTTGGACAGTTTGTATATGTTGTCCCTAGTGAAACCATATGGTCAATCCATCTGTATGTTTTATTAATTTATTTTAAATATCTAAATATGTTCTTCAAATATATCAAACATATGTTTATAGTTTTTCTGATTTGTTTATTTCTTATTTTGTTTCTTTCAAGACATTCACATATGCTTTTATATCTTTAGTGGCCTATAAATAAGTAAGAGGTGGCAGCTTTCATGGTTTTTTGCAAGCTTCATACTTCACATATTTTAAGTGTCCTCGTTTCTGATATAAGGAAAACCTGCTTTTATCCAGTAATAGACGTTAAAGAAACTCAGTGATTTTCTTTAGTCTCTTACATCAGGCAGTGTAAAAGAATACTTATTATGGATAACTGCCCTTCTGCCACACTGGAGTCATATCAGTTAAAGGAGATCTTAAAATGAGCTGAACTGTAACCCAGATGATGACATATGTCTTTTAAATTATGTTTTAGAATGATATTGTCAGTAAGTAATATTGTTCTGAATCATAGAATAATTTAGGTTGGAAAATACCCTTAAGATCACTAGTCTGACCATAAACCTGACACCACTAAACTATGTCCCTAAGCACCACATCTACACGTCTTTTAAATATCTCCAGGGATGGTGCCTCAACGACTTCCCTGGGCAGCCTGTACCAATGCTTGACAACCCTTTTGATCACAGAATCATAGAATAGTTAGGGTTGGAAAGGACCTTAAGATCATCTAGTTCCAACCCCCCTGCCATGAGCAGGGACATCACACACTAAACTGTCACCCAAGCTCTGTTTCCTAATGTCCAGTCTAAAACTCCCCTGTCGCAACTTGAGGTCATTTCCTCCTATTGCTTGGGAGAAGAGACCTACCTTCACCTCACTACAACCTCTTTTCAGGTACTTGTAGAGAGTGATAAGGTCTCCTCTGAGTGTCCTTTTCTCCAGACTAAACTACTCCTCTTCCCACAGTCACTCCTCATCAGACTTGTGCTCTAGACTCTTCACCAGCTTCGTTGCCCTTCTATGGACATGATTCAGCACTTCATTGTCTCTCGTAGTGAGAGGCCCAGAACTGAACACAGTAGTTGAAATGGACCCTCACCAGTACACAGTACAGGGGGATTATTACTTCCCTAGTCCTGCTGGACAAAGTATTTCTGATACAACCTACATGCCATTGGCCTTCTTGGTCACCTGGATGCACTGCTGGCTCATATTCAGCCAACTGCTGGCCAACACACCCAGGTCTCAGGGTTGTTGTGGCCCAAGTGTAGGACCCAGCATTTTGCCTTGTTGAGCCTCATACCATTGGCCTCAGCCCATTGATCCAGTCTGTCCAGATCCCTCTGCAGAGCTTTCCTATCCCTTAGCAGATCAACACTCCCAGACAACCTGGTGACGTCTGCAAATTCATTGATGGTGCACTCGATCCCCTCATCCAGATCATTGATAAAGATATTAAACAATATCTTAGGCCTTAATATTTTAGTACTGTGTGCCTCTGTTCACCAGGCCCCAATATTGAGCCCTGGTGAACAACACTTGTGACTGTTGTTGTTGGCTGCCACCTGGATTTAACTCCAGTCACCACCACACTTTGTGCTTGGCCATCCAGCCATTTTTTTACCCAGTCAATAGCATGCTTGTCCAAGCCATGAGCAGTCATCCATGTAGCAAATAAATGAAATAATTACCTAAATAATGATAGAAGAAAATGTTACACTTCATTTTGAGTGTCCAGAAACTAATGATAAATACTATTTTTTTTTAAATGGAAATGTGCTATTAGAGGAAAATCTAAATTAATTATTTTCAAAGACAGAGCTCTTTAACAACTAACTATTTAAAGTATTTAAAGTACTGCTGTTTTGCCAGCCAGAAATTAAAGCGAAATTGGTTTCTGTTATAGTTTCAGTCCACATATGAAGGAAAATCTCACTGGCAGCTGAAAGAAGTGAGCTAACCTGAGGACCTTTTGTAAGGCCCAGGGAGGCTGTCCATGCTTTTATGAGGTACACTCTTCTTCACATTTGTTTGATGTCAGAGAGAGACAAGATCTAGGACTTTTTGAGTACTGGGTCACAAATAAAATTAAGTTTTCCATCCAGAATGATGATCATAATTAACAATGAGATGAGAGTATACTGATGCTGTATCTTGTCGGAATGGAAAAAAGGGTGTGAAAATAAATAGCTTGGAGAACGTACTCCACAAAAGTGATTGTTTTCCACTGGAATGGTAAAATCATTCAAACTTCTAGTGACTTCCACTTTCAAGAGGTTAATGCAAGCAATAGAGTAAGACAATGGCTGGCTGCATCAGGGCTGACCAAGGTCATGTAAGTTTAACATACAAACTCATTATTTATTCTCATGACTGTCATTATTTGGGTTACCAGGAGATACCACACTCACTAGGGAAAATACAACAGGTTGCTGTGAATGTTCCTAGGACTTGCAGGTATGGTTCATAACTCCTATAAGTAGTTCCAACATTCCCTCTGAGAAAAACTATTAAGCTGAAAATTTCTCACTTTGGTATCCTGAGAATGAGGTTCTTGTGAAGACAGGTAAAAAGTGGCACATTATTATGGAATCAAGAAAAGATATGTGATTAACTTTAGGATACTGAAATACCTGAAAGCTAGCCATGAGACAGTTCAAATAGATCCACAAAGTGATAGTAATCCCATAATTGAAGGCATTGCCAAGATAATTCCAAGACCTGCATTCCAGTTGACTGATTATAAATTCAGTAGAGTAAGTGGAGATTAGCAGAAGAGATGCAAATTTTGTGTTTGCAAATTATGTAAAAAAAACCAAAAAACAAACAAAAAGCCCAAACAAACTGGACTGAGTGTTTTAAAAATTACCACTTGAGATTCACTGATAAGCAATACTGGCACACTTAACAACCACTGTTAAACTATGTCTGTGATCGAATTTTCTTCTGCACAGTTTTCTTCCACGTACTGTGGATTTTACAGTGTAATTAATGATTTCCACTAAATCAATATGCAATTCAAACTATTAAATATTTAGCAAACATTCATTGTTCTTAATAATAAAGGTACAATAGCCATTTGGCTCTGAAATAGGAGTGAATAAGATTTGCTTGGTTTGCTTCTGATTTGCTTTTGTAAATTTTATCCACACCATTTACAATGAATATATATTTTTCTTTTATATGAATAGTTTGTATGGAGAACTGGGTGGAAAGCAGATAATAATGATAATGATAATAATAACAACAACAACAATAACTCTTTGAAAAAAAATAAATTATTTCCTCTCTTTGTCTAATGTATATACATACTCAATTGCTTTCACTATTGTTCTGTGGTAATGCAAGTTGCATAGAATTTTCCTCTCTTAATTAAGATGTATAAGATCACAGAGGAGTTCACTTTTTGCAGAAAATTCTGACTCATAGTGTAATCTTAATCTTCAGTAGGATTCAGTGTGGAGCTGTGCTAATGTCTGCTATACAACTTTCTCAATCATAAAAAGGGGAAAAGAAGCAATACCTTCTTAGTTCCATTCCTTTAGTTTGCTTGCTTATTCCTTAGTGAAAACATCTAAAGTGTCTCCTTTCACTCGTATTCCAAAGAAATGAATGTTTTCATGTATTTTTTGAAGTTATATATTAAAGCTCTCTAAAAGTGGGTAAATGTATTTCTCAAGGATTTCCTTTTAGCACCAAAAATAGTCATAATTTGCAGAAAGAAGGGCAGGATGCGATTTTTTCTTTGATGTGTAATGAGGATTTGTACACAAAGTAGAACTATAGCCTTGTCTCACGAATTGACTACTGCATCTGTGAATAATACCTTTGCATAGCCTTTGAAATAATTCTTGCCTGAAGGCCTTGCCTGTTGGTATCAAACAAGATACAAGAGACTGGATGTAACTTTTATTCCACAAATAAATACAGTGACAATAGTGTATTCCAGTCTGGTATAAAAAAATATCTCTTCTCTTTATTTCAATCTGATTAACTTTCTTAATTTAATCATTAGCTTTTATTGACAAAGAACCAAACATGCTCATTAGATGTAGTGAGACAGAATAGAATCAATTTATACATTAAATTAAAGGGTAGAGCCTCTAGATATTTAGACTAAAGATAAAGTAGTAACCTGTTAAATGCAAAATCTTATTGATAAAGAATGGTACTTCCCTCTAGCAGGCACATTCTTTCAAGAGATTTTCATTTAGGATGCCTCATGGAGCAATGTTTAGCTTAGCTAGAATATTGGCTTTTCTCAGAGTTGACCAAGATTGGTATTAAGAATAGTTATGAGTAGTATAGAGATTTTAAAAGAAACTCTTTATTCCTTTGTCAAGCTTTGGTCAAATCTGCTCTGTTATATGTGTAAGTCTTAAGACAGAAGTATGACTAGACTAGCAGTTAGCTATAATAGTAGACATGCACTACAGTGGGTATTAGGAGGCTGGTAGAGAGATGTTTGAAAAGGATGAGAAGTATGAGCCTAAGAGCCAAATGGCGAAATAAGGAGAGGCTTTGCATATGGGGTCACATTTACTTGTGGTGGTTAAACATTTAAGTGACTTGAAAGTTGTGTAAAAACACTAAGTACTTGGAAACACTGCAGATATTGTTTTGTGTTACAATCCTTGAAGCATTTAGCCCCTGCTTATAATTGACATATCTAGACAATGCTGAGCTAAATATTGCTAGATGATATGCTGCTACAGTGTAGCTCTATGTAGCCCCTGCATTACAAATATCTTTTTTTTTCACTTGAGATGAATCTCTTATGTTATGCTCTCAGTGACTCCTCTGTGCTACTTTCCCCACAAACTGAACAGAAGCAAATGTAAATCTAAAGTCCTGGGGCACACAAATCCATGTGATCTATCTCTCATCAGTAAGCCTTCAGCATTTTCAAGGTCAGTGCTGTGATAGTGGTCACTTCAAATGAGCTGCAACTTGTGTAGTCATGTTTGGCATTTTGCTGACAATCAGCCTCAGTTTTGCAAGCCAACAACAGACCACACAGACCAGCTTTTGCAGAGGTTTTGGCAGCAACACCAGTAGATAAATGCCTACAGCTGCAGTGGGAGAATAATGAGCAGGACTGGAAGGACACTGACCAGCTGCCTAGATCAGTTTCTTAGATTGATTTCTCTTGGTTTATGGGCTCACAAAGCAAGTATTGAACAGGGAAAAGGCTGTGCTGTAAACCAGCCATATGTACCACATTTCAGGATGGTTGAAAGAATATTTTTTGAGGATTTTGTGTTGATTCTTCCACAGCATTCTGGTGTATGTGAACACACTAGCCTGAAAGTCTTAACCTCACAAGTGTTGTCTTGTGAGATCTGCCATCTTCTATTGCAGCCACTCAATAGATAGTTCATGTATTTTGGGCAGATAAACTTTTCTGTTTGTTGCAATAGACACTACTACAGAGTTTATTAAGGAAAAATTGTTACTGCATATTTCAAAGCCTCTTAGATTTTGGAGATTATTAATGACACTACCTGAATGGGACAACTGATAAAATCCATGTCATTATTGTTATTATTCTTCGTTCTATGCCAAGTTTCTGCTTTCAGAATTCTAATGAGATCATTCTCTGTTGGGCTTAAGGTACTGTGATTGGACTATTTATACTGGTGGAGAGTCATGTGCAAGGGCTCATGAGAGCATGAATGTGTATATACATATGTGTGTATATACATATGTGTATATATATACACACACGTATTTATAACATAAAAGCTAACACATAATAAAAGTTGCTCCACTACCTCAGTAAGAGAGTTTAATGGTGACAGCCTCTCCTGTGATATCCTGGGACATGAGTTATTAGACAGTACCCTGGTTAACAAGTCATGTGCCACAGAAAGGTATTATTTTTACTTTGCCTAACGATGGTATGTGGCTTGGGGATATTGAAGGAGTCAGATGTGCCTTGATTAGACTACAGCCCAGACCATACTTTCCTTGAATAAAAGTTGTGGGCTGCATGCTAGGCAGCTGATGTAAGAGAAAGTGGGGTTCTCATCAAAGGTTAGGAGATGTGAAATTAGAAGATCTCAGGATCCTGTGCCAGAACCCCACACTCTGTGCATTGTAGAGGCATCCCGCCCAGCTGAGCTTATCTTCTTCAAAATGATAGTATTGGGGTAAGTATGATGTAGGAAGGTTTGTGTTCCTGTGATGAAGTTAGAACTAGATATTTTTTAAATTTCATAGCCAAAATTTAGTGGACACATAATCTTCCTTGTACTGTATGTAATAATTTTGTATAGCTCCTGGAAGTTACTCCATGAAAAGGTGTAATTACTAACAGTGTAACTCTTCTGTATGCAATGTTCTTTTTGTTCTTTTTTTAGATGCTGTTTCTAGGGACTAAACTATCATATAACTTGGAATATGCTTATGCTATCACTGGTATTAATCATGAAAATTGTAAACTATGTGTACCATTCAACACAGCTGATTAGAATCACTCTTTTCAAGCAACGTTCAAAATTATCACCTTAGACGATCTCAGAATAGTATCAGCTGTTAACAATACTGAAAGCAGGAAAACCCTTGATGCAGAAATATTGGTTCTTCAAAATGGGTGTCTCAAAAGCTTCTGTTCCTGTGCAAAAGAGCTGTTGTCTGATTTATCAAAGGAAGTGTAGCTGGGATGATGATGGGAGGTAGATGGCAGATCAGTTCCTCCTCCAATGGTAAATGTTAGTGTGTGCTACACCTATCATAGTTCTACCCTCTGAAATATTTTTTTTTTACAAGTCCTTTTTAAAACATCTATCCTTAGCAGATAAGGTCATTGCAGTTTGTAGTCAGATATGTTTGACTATGTATTTCTAAGTGGCAAAAGAAAGTCTCAGAACAGATTGGATCTCTGCAAACCGCTCAAACGATCCTCACAGATTTGGGAGCTCTATGGCTGTGATGAAACCTTTCTTACCTTCAAGACTTATATTCTGTCTGTCTCTCTCCTTTGAGAAATTTTGTTCATCTCTGGGAGTCCAGCCTTGACTACTCCTGTGTCTAACTAGGGTTATGCAATACTGTGTATAGCTTATACGTACAGTTCATGAAGTGTATGAAATGGACTCAAGATATTAACCCAGGTAGTGTTCTGTGTCTATGAGTCTGGACTGTTTCTTCTGCTGGAGCTAGATTAGTTATTAGGAAAAAGTTCCTCCATGTTAGGGTGATGAGGCCCTGGCAAAGGTCGCCCAGAGAATCTGTGACTTCCCCATCCCTGGCAGTGTTCAAGGCCAGGTCGGACAGGGCGTGAAGCAACCTGGTCTAGTGGAAGTTGTCCCTGCCCGTGGTAAGGGATTGGAACTAGATGATCTTTAAGGTCCCTTCCAGCCCAAAACATCTATGATTCTAGGATTCTATGATGTCTCCAGCTGTCTCAGAGTGAAGGCAGGTATGGTTAAAGCAGTTTGCATTAAATTGCATAGACACGTTCATCTAACATTTTGTAATGTTTTTAGTTTTCCTACCTTCCCTCCCAAGTTGCCTGACACTGATAAAAACATATAGCATGCATATTTAAAAGGCTAAAGGGAATCCTGCAAGAACATTTGTTAATATTACTCAGCTGAATGGACCTAGCTGGCATTCTGCATGCCTGACAGGGCAACATCACTGATCTTGGAATGAGCAGCAGACCACTTCCTCCTTCCCGTGTCTGAGCCATAAAAATGCATGGTCTCCACAGCTTAGATATGCTCAAAGTGTGTGTAAAGTAAATTGAATTTTCTGAACACTGTTTGGACCATCTGTGGTTAACCGTATCTTGCACCTCTTCGATCTTTATGTTTGTGAAGAATTTCTACATACTTCTTAAACTGAACTAATTTGAAAAGTGCCCTAGAAATTACTGCAGTTGGAATGCCTCTGTTTGTCCCTTTAATATGTCTGGAATATGTACAGTGTTACATGCTTTGTAATGTACTTTGTAAAAAGTTAAGAGACCTCAATTTAAATGGTCAGCAAAGGATGGGGAAAAAACCCCAAAATAGGTGTGGACGGAAGTACTGAGATGCGTATAGGAACTAACACAGTATCTTCTGTGCCTTGCATTCAGTAATTACATATATATCATCTGATTGGTCTTTGCCAAGTTTCATATCAGAACGCAAGAAAGTCTCTCTGCTGTGCATGCTAAGGAATGAAATGTTGCTATGACGGGATAGGAGAGAGAGTCTGAAAAGAGAAATGGGGCAGATGAATGGCAGAGCTGCTATTTGGTAAAACTTCTAAAGGTACATAGCAACATTGTGACTGTAAACAGATTTCCACCCACCACTGAAAACAACTCTGTTATGACACCTTCCCTACCAGCCTTTCTCACAGCAATATGTACTATTCAGCTGTTGTGGAACAAGTAGGCATAGAATCGTAGAATCATTGAACAGTTAGGGTTGGAAAGG
>NW_009909583.1:0-49178 GCF_000696875.1 Nestor notabilis
CCGTCTCTGCCCCCCTCCCGCCCTCTTCTGTCTGCTTTTTCCTCCCTCTTGCTTCCCTTCACCCCTTCTCCTCTCCCCCTTTGTTAATTTACCCTTCTTTTGATTCTTCTTCCTTTTTCGAATCTTTTTCTTCCCTCTTCACGTTTTTCCTTTTTTCCACTCTTCTCCCTTCCCCCCTTTTCTTCTATCTCCCATATTTCCTTTTCACTATCTTCCCCTTTCCTCCCTCTTCCTTTTCTTGTTTTGTTTCCCTGTTTCCAGCCTTCTTTTTCCTTTTCCCCTTCTATCCCCTTTTTTCATTTTCCTTTTTCCCCAATTTTCCCTTCTCCCACTTTTTATACCTCTTCACCCTTCCTCTCCCGTTTCTGCTTCCCTCTTGTTTATTTTTCTCCTTCCTTCCCCTCTCCTTCCTTGCTTTTTCTTTTTACTTCCTTTGTAAATTTATCACATTTTCACATTTTTAAAAATCATTATTTTTAACCTTTTAAAGCACTGGAATGGGGCGAGGAGAAACCAAGGCTGAGGAAATCAGCAAAGCTCTATTTTTCCTTTTCCCCTCCCAGCTGATGCAGTCACTATGGGATTCCTCCAGCTCCGCAGCGAGAACCTTGCAGATCCACAGCCTGCAGTGCAAAAGCATCTCATCTCTTTGCAGAGCCTGGGACTCCCTACTGGGTTCATCCCTGGCAGGTGCTGAGACGGGTAGGGGGAAATGGTCTTGCTAGTAGTGGTGGTGGGTAGAGACACAGAAGATGGCCCGGTATTGCCATGAGCTCTACTAGTGTGTTGAGTTGTGCTGGGAAAGGAGATGAAATGATTGCTGGGGCATTTGGCTTCCTGTGAAATAGCTGCTTGGTTAGAAGGGGCTTAGGTGGACCGAAGTTTGCAAACTGCAACCCAGTTCAGTGTACCTGTGTGTGCGCTCTCTGTCCTTCTCCCCAGAAAAAGAGATAAAAATTCCAAAATGCAGGTCAGTGACATGATATTTCTGGGTTTCTCATTTTGGAGGAAAACCTCAAGACCTTATTTTTTGATGCAAATGTGGAAATCCCTCTGCTCTCCAGCATGATATGGAGCATTTCATTTAATATTACACGCTATGTTCTTTTCAACTCAAGAGAAACCACAGGCATAAACTTGCCTTAGTGTGAAAACCTAAACAAGTCTCATAAATACAGGTAACAGTAAGAAACATAGTAGCTTCCTTGCTGTTTTTTTCTCTCCAGTCCTGCTAGATTTTTAAGCTCCATCAGATGGATAGATTTAGTGTCTTTTAAACCACCTGCTGAAGAAAGAAAATAAATCCTCATATTTGGGAGACCCTGGAGACAGCTCCCTGATTCCAGGCTGTTCAACTTACTGACACAGTCAGGAAAGCTGCTATTTTTAGAGAAAGGGCTTGAGGGTTAAAATCCTAAAGTTATATCCAGTCTCCAGTTCTTGTTAAAAAAAATCTCTAAATAAGTCACTTTGTAAAGATAACATGCAAAGGGCAATAAAAAAAGAGTTTAATTTCTTTTTCTCCAACTCCACCTTTACAGAAAGACCTGTGCTTTTTTTTTTTTTTTTTTTTGTGTCTGAAAGACTTTTTTTTGCTTTTCCTTTGCATTTTATATGCGAAGTCCTATCTCTTGTTTCTCATTGTAGGCCTGATGGTGGCTTATAATTGCCAAAGAGGGACAAGATGTTAATTACATCAATTAGTTGTACAATGATTTGAACATGCAACAAAGCTATATAAAGCTCAGTTTGGATCATAAAATGACAGGGGAATGACCGATTAGCTGATCACTGCATCCCCCTGCTAAATATAGCCACTTTGTGTTTGCTTATTTCATTTGTTCATGCAGCCTGAAGTCTTTCAAGTAGCCCGTTAAAGACAGATTTCCCTCTGGGGGATAGGCAAAGGTATTGGCAGATGTTGCTCTTTAATTTCTTTGCAGAGAGTGAATCTGACGGTTTTGTGTCTCATGACAGTGATTTTACAGAAAAGGTCTTGGCCTGAACAGTACATTTGGCCCTGCAGATTGCACTGGATGGAGGTCAAGCTAGTCTTATATCCTGTAGGCATTGAGTAAACTCCAGTGTGCTGGAAGCAGCCTTTGTGTTTGATTTGAAACCACCTCCTGCTCATTTCATCCCATGTCCCCAAATCTTGCACTGCCAGTACCAGTGAACACTCATTCCCATCTCCATGTAGCTAGAGATATTGTATCAGTCCCTCTTTTGCAGGCTGAAAGCCTGGAGCCTGTGCCCATACCTTTGACATTATTTTTACCCTCTTCTCTACCTGTTCTTGTCCCCATGTATCCTCTCTGGGACAAGGACAGGAGCCAGAAAAATTCAAAATGTTGATGTTCTGTTGTTATATGAAGTAGCATAGTGACGGTCATGGTTTAAACCTTTTCTTTTTTTTACCCTTGGGTACAGAAGCATTCCTGTTGGAGCAAGTCCAGATGATGCCACAAAGATGCTCTGAGGGCTGGAGCACCTCTCCTAATGAGACAGGTGAGAAAGCTGGGCTTTTTCAGCCTGGAGAAGAGAAGGCTTCAGGAAAACTTTAGAACAGCTTCAACTGCCTAAAGTGGCTGACAAGAAAGCTAGACAGGGACTTTTTGCAAGGACATGAAGTGACAGGAGAAGGGCAACCTGGTCTAGTGGAAGGTGTCCTTGCCCATGGCAGGGGGGATGGAACTAGATTATCTTTAAGGTCCCTTTCAACCCAAACCATTCTCTGATTCTGTGATTAGCTGACTTAGTGATGCATTATAATAACAAGATGTTCCTCCCCCAAAGGATGGTTCTTTTTTGAGCCCACCTCTGTGTAAATCAATTAGATATATTGTGGGACATTTTGCTCATTTGCTTCACTTTCCATTAAATACACTGAAATTCAACTTCTGTTTTGCTGTGCTGCTGGTAGGTTGGTATTTGCCCCGCCCCGTTTTCATTCTAAATATCTCTGCAAAAGGTTTTACTAGGCTTTAGAACTATGATGTGAGGTTGGAAGTAGCTGCTTGGTGTTGAACAGGGTCTCTGCTAATAGATTGATGTAACCAAGTAGACGGCTTTCTTTTTCCTCATCTCAGTCATGAAAAATTCCAGGAAGTCTTGATCTAATTCCTCATCACATCAGTAGCAGCACAGTTACTTCAGTGATCACTGTCTTGGGCTAGTGCATCTTCTCTGTGGCTGCCTTATGTTGCTACCACTATTTAAGCCTTTTCCTTACTGATAATTAACACCTGAGCTGAAGCATCCATCATTAAATGGCTTAACTTTCTGAGTACTGCTTGGGAAAATATATGAATGTAAGAATTTTTTTTGTGAAGGGTAACAGTAGAGGTAAATAAATGCAAGTAGGGTTTTTCCTGTCTGTGTTTTTTAACTCTCTGCCCCAGCAATCAGAAATAAAAAGAGTATTAACAGTAGCATCTAGAAGGACAATATTTGAGAGCTGATTCATGCAGCAGTTTGCTGAAGGCTGGATTTGCTGTTCTGTGCCCTTGGGGTTATGTTCCTCATTCAGCTTTCTCTGCAAACCCAGCACAGTGCATCTATTCTGCTTTCCGCTTTGTGACTTTATTTAAATAAAGTAATGGCATCCTATTCCACAAACAAACTGTGAAATGTATTTCTGTGTATTATTTGCATTGCATTAGCGGTAACAAAATACTCACTGTGTTGTTTTGCAAACAAGACAATTGCATCCATGTATGGGACTTCATTATTTGCAAAATGCAGTATAAAAAGTTGATGGTTTCCTGTGTTTTAAGTCTTCTTACTCAGGGTGGTGTGGGCTTGTGTACAGATAGTGGTGTGGCCCTAGGAGAAATCTAAAGCAAATTGACCACCATCCAGCAAAGCTGAAAGCTCAGACCTTCTCTTTCTGTCCTGAACCATCCCCAACAGTTACCCAGTGGAGAAGTTCTAGAAATCGCCACCTGCCCATATCCTCATAAAGCTGAGTGAGCAGCAGAGGTGGGTACATCAGAGCAGAATGTGGAACATCTGAATGGAATATTTCAATTAAAAGGATCTACTTGATACAAGCAGACTAGAATCTTATCCTTGATCTCTAGGGCAAGGGCAAATTATCCAGCTCCCGTTACTCATTTCAGTCTATAAGCTAAAGGTAGTAATAATTACCTACCAAACTCCCAGGAGAGTTAAGGATTAATTGCTTCATAGTACTCAGCGTTTATTTTCACATAATCAGTGTCACTGGGTGCATAAAAATAAGCTTTGCAATTACTATTACGTATCCACAGGGGACCATTCACTCATAAAGTACTTGGATGCAACAGTTTTCTTACAAATAATTATTAAAAACTAATCCTATTTATGTTTGGGCAGGAAAAAGAGAAACTCTTTGGGCTCAGGAAGAACAAATGTAAGCAAACAAACCAATCAGCAAGAACTTTCTCTGAACTCAAGATGGCAGTGTGCTGGAACTAGAATGAATTAAGGTGAATAGGAAAAACATGCATTATTAAAATAGTGCTATTTAGACTGGAAACATTGTAAAACCACTCCAAGGTACATGACCTGTTAAAGGCAGAGGAAACAGGGTGCCTGCCTCTCCCTCGCTACTTTCTCCTTAGAACTTTGCACAGCAAAGAAAAAGAGAGGAGGCAGTAATTGCAGTGTTATGTGCATGGAAAGCTGATAAGCAGAGTACCTGGCATCATTACAACCATATTTCTTAAGATAAACTGTGTCCAGCGGAGGTAGGTTTCCTCCAAGGCTGTCATGAAGAAACATTTGGCCCTCACGAAGAAATCTGGCAGCAGAAACCACATGGAGCAGGGCAACCAATATATTGGTTGACACCAGAGATTATACAAGCTAAAAGCTTGGGCTAAACCATGGTGCTCTGGAGACAAAGGCTCCACCTTATCATTAGAGGATGTGACATGGCTGATGTTTTTTTGTGGAGGAAGCAGGAAACAGAACATTTTACACAGCATGGTCAAATGCATCACAGAGATGCTCTGTACAGAGAGTATTTGCTGCTAGTGTCTACAGATCAAAGTCAAACAGTTTCTGACTGGGTGATGAGAACCTCTGTAGCTGTGAACTGTGTTTCAGACCTTACCACCTGCAAACAGGAATTTCTATATTGTAACTGATTTCTGTGATAGATCTTGCTTAATGTTGTAAATTATGATGATGAGTGAATACACAATGAATAATAGATTCAGGGTTCTTCCCAAGCTGTCTGCTTGCACTTGTTCTCCAAGATCTGGCTTTACCAGCTGCAGACAAAATCTCCAAAACCTCTGAGACTGGATGTGCCTGTGTTTACTGGGAGCCTGAAAGCAGTTTTGAGAAGTCTGAACTGCCACATTTCTCTTAGCAAGAATTAAAGTGGAAAAGATAACAATTCAAAAGTCAGCATTGTTCATTGCCTTCATGCTGTTAATGAAGATCTATGTGGTCTATTCAGCTGGTCTATGCATTGTGAGTGCTGGAGCCCTGAGGGATCTGGCAGAGCCCTGGGGGCTGTGGTCTCTGATCTATGGCTAGCCAGACTCAGGGAAGGAGGTGGAGTGCACAAGTCAGTGCGCAGCAGAGCAATTTTGGCCACAGTGCAGAACAGTATCCCATATTTTTACACTTACTGGGCTGATTTCCCTTTTTCTTTTCTCTAACTCCAAACCCAGCATAAGGAAAGGTCCAGCTGACATCCAGAGCACTGAACATACATTAGGGTATTCACTGGGATTTCTTTGTCACAAGACCTCCTCTTATTTATGTATTTATTTTTATTTTCCACTCTTCTTCCAAACTCAGGCTGCCCTCATTCCCTTCTTTTGCATACAAAGAGGTTGCTTTTTCATCTCAGCAGACGATAGCCTTGGTCTATTCAGCTGTGTTCAAGTCAATTGCTTGCACAAGAGTACTACACTTGGTTGGCAGCTGGCCAGCTGTGCAGTGTGCCCAGACCTCTTAGGCTTGTCTCCAGAAGAGCTGGGCTGCCTGCAGGCATCAGTTGGGCAAATGGCAATGAAGAATAAGGAGAGGGGAATACAGCCCCTTCTTCACCCCAAACTGAGAGGGGCTTTTTGCAGCACAGTAGGAAAACACCTGAGTCTGAAACTTCCTGTCTGTCTATCATACATCTCAGAAATCTGGTTGTTTCCAAAGGAAAAAACAAAATAAAATCAGAGACTCTCTGAGCAGTTAGTATGAAGGTATCTGCCTGCTTGGAGGACTCTCCTGTCAGCTCACTCATTCACACCCACAACAAACCAATGCAACTGCCATATCAGTTTAGAATGACTTCCTGCAACCCCTTGATTTTGGTTTTGTCAGTTGATGAACACCCTTATGAGACTTCTTCTATTGATCTATTGATCAAAATCTATTGATTTTTTTGCTGTTTGTTTCACTGGGATATCCTTTGTTTCCAGCACAATTCTGCTATTCAAAATCCTTCCTGCAGCAAAGAAATGAGATCAGGTCTGAGTGTCTCTTTTTGCTCAGAGTTATAATCTCTTGTAGAGGAAGAGTCCAACTGGCTATTTGAGTGGGAGCTCTTACTCCATCCCTTCTTATTATGCATCAGATCTTAAAGAAAGACTTACTGTCTGCTGCAGTTCAGGTCTTTTGGTTGAGCCAAATATCACAGTTAAGGGTTTATACTGCTTGCTTGATTCTTTTGTCTGATGCATTTCTTATATATTTTCTGCCTCCAGGATATATTTGTGCAAGCAAATTAAGCATCCTTACTATATGTTAATGTCTTAGGTTCAGCCCACTTATCGCCTGGGCTTAAACCACGACAGTTAACAAAACATTACATCTACTAAGGGAGAGAAGTCTTATGCTTTAACTCCCTTCAACACACATGAAAAATAAAACTCACTTTCTAAGGGGAATAAGAAATGACAGTTCATTCTCTTGAATGAATGCTGTCTGGGAAGAATTTGTCTCACATAAATGTAATTTTACAGACCATTTTGGTGTGGGTTTTTTCCTTCTTTCTTTTTTTTTTCCCCTGTAGACAGCTTTTCTTCCCTTGTAAGCAGAAAACAGTTTCATGCCCAAAACCTGACAGACTGACTGTACAAAACAGGGAAACCCTCTTCTAATCCAGTGGTGTTTGCAGACTAAATCGTGTTAGATTTAACTGGATTGACAACAACAGATTTTTCATGGTTCCTGTCATTTTTTGACAGTGTAAATGCCGATGATATGATACTCTGGAAACAATTATTTCACCAGAGAGGTCCTGTTCTCATTCTCAGTATCAAGAGATGAATGACAGCAAAGGAGTTAAAGTGTATGGCTTACTTTGATACCTGTGAATTGCAGTCACCTCCAGGATGTTTGCTACCGGCTTTTTCAGGGAAAAAGATTTTTAAACTGTGAATGTTGCGGTAGCCATCTAGAAAATATCAGGCATATGAGGACATATTTCCTATGGAGAGCTAAACATTATCCAAGAGGATGATATAAGATATGTTGAGGGAAGTGAAACATCAAGGCTCCAGTTCTTTGAGTTAAGATAATGGCATTGGATTTATTAAGTTTTCCTGATGTGTAAGCTCTGTGCTGATGTGTCCTGTATTACCTGGTGACTCTGAAAGGAGTCTGAAAGGGTTTCACTTCCAAGACGCTACATTGCTGTGCCTTGGACTCAATCCTCATGTATTAAAGGCTTGGCATAGCCCCAGTGAGATTCACAAGGGTTCAGCAAGGTTTCATTAGCTTCAACGAAACCCTTGTCATTTATAACATCAGTCTTCTCCCTGAACGCTAGCTTATCTCTCTATTTACACTCAGTCCTCTGTGTTTTTACAGTGTCTTCTTTTCTGTGTCCACCTCTTGGATTACAAACCTTTTAGAGCAGAGCAGGTTTTCATATTTGTGTTGTGTGCTGCGTCATGCAAGTACTTTGGCTAGGAATAGCAAAGAGCAATCATTCATGCTCCACAGTTCCATCCTGGGCTGGAGATAGCCTGAAAACTGGGCTGTATGCAGCTGCCAAAGGAACAAATATTCTAATGCAAACATTGCGGACAGCATCAAACATTCATGGATACAAGATTTTTTTCCCTCAGGTACCAAGTTTTCGGTGACAGGTAAAACAGGGGACCAACCTTTTTAAACAAATACCTTTGTTGACCCCACTGAGATCTTACTATCATGAGGCATTCACAGCAGGCAAGATTCCCAGGAGAAACTGGGGGTGATGGATGTGTTTTTGCACACAAAACAGCCCATTGACAAGAGCAGCTGGGCTAGAAAACTTGTAATATCTTTTCCCTTGTTAATGCCACTAGTTCTCTAAGGGTGAATTCAAAGGCAGCTGTGCCATATCTCATGCTGTTTGGGGAGGTGAGTGGGTTGTACTCACTCTGCAGTGAGTCATCCCCATCTTGTTTAGTTGCAGTTTACCAATTTTCGTTTGTTTATGTGTGTGTTCCAGGCATATCTGATCAATGATACATGTGGGTCTGGAAACTTACTGCATCAAGTCTCCACACTTTCCATCAAAGTTTTCCAGCACTATGGGTGGAGACCACAGGACACAACATCAGATATGCATGCCACACTCGTGAACCACAGGCTGCAAAACACACTCTGAAAGGGAGATGACTAGTTTTAACTCTTCGGTGCAAACAGGGTAAAACCTGTTTCACCTCAAGGAGGAAGAATGGCATACCTCCTCTGGAACTGGATGGTCTGAAGCTGGAGCAGGTCCAGAGAAGGGCAGCAAAGCTGGTGAAGGGTCTGGAGCACAAGTCTTATAGGGAGCAGTTGAGGGAACTGGGGTTGTTTAGCCAGGATAAAAGGAGGCTCAGAGGAGACCTTATTGGTCTCTACAGTGACATGAAAGGCAGTTATACCAAGGTGGGGTTCAGTCTCATCTCACAAGTATCAAGCAATAGGACTAGAGGAAACAATCTCAAGTTGTGCTGGGGGAGGTTTACATTGGTTATTACGAAAAAATTCTTCAGCAAAAGGGCTGTCAAGCACAGGAACAGGCTGCTCAGGGAAGTGGTTGAGTCACCACCCCTGGAGGTATTTAAAAGACGTGTAGATATGGTACTTAGCGACATGGTTTAGTGATGAATTTCACAGTGTTAGGTTAATGGTTGAACCAGATGATCTGAAAGGTCATTTCCATACTAAATGATTCTATGAAAGCCCATGTGTGACCCACTCATCTTGACTACTGTCTAGACCACTCTTCTTGTCAAGACTCCCATCTAGGAGTGCTTGGTCATGGCTAGTGATAGGTATTCCAGATGTGCCCAGTATTCTGGTTTTGGCAATGTAGTAGGCCACTCCAGGAATTAAAATTGTGGACTGAGTGGAAATCTTGATGCTGAAATGCTCCCAGACACTGCATTGTTGAGGGTTTAAATCAGCAAGACAGCATAGCCTGTGAACCAGAACCCTCAGTTCAAATCTAGTATAGTTCTTCACTGCAGCTATTTCAGCAAGCTGACAGTCCTATTTATGCCTTCAATTTGATTAGATTTTAGGCTTCTTTTTTTCAATCCATGAAGCCAGGAAGTGCAATGGTTATACAAACAATAACAATCTAAGCTGCAATTACTTGCTTGGACTAAATTTAAGTTGGGAATCATGGAAACAGTGACCTGTGGTCTCCTTCAAAGGGTGGTCATCAGCTTGATATCCACATCAGCTTGATAAAAGCATTTAACTTTGGCTTTGGTATATAATTAAAAAATTAAAAATTATATTAAGAACTATAGATGTATTACTGTAACCCTCTATATTCCATTCATTTACAAAACCTGTAAAGACATTTCCATTTCTCTGTTGTTTAAAAAGAAGGAAAAATAGAGGCAGATAGGTAAAAAATCTATTATTTTCATTAGAAGCATTTAAAAAAAATCATTTTCTTACCTAGCCAGGGGTGAATTAATAGTCATATTGTGGAATCAATCTGAATATTATTTATAGAAGTTAAGCTGTAAAAGTTTTACATGCTCTGTACTTATGACCCTGTTTCACGCGTATCTCATAACAGTGATAATATTTGCGTAGATGTGCTATAGAGAACTCCAGACAACTTTTATTTTCAGGTATATGAATTTTGTATGCACTGCAGTGAGCTCTGTGTGGCAAAATACTTAGATATGTAAGTATGCCCGTGTGACTTCCAGGCCTGCGGCATATCATTATGACAGGGTGTGTCTGCTCAGGGCTTGGTTTCTGGCTATTGGGCTGGTTCACGTGGCACCTCAGGGAGCGGCAGGACTCTGCTCTCCCATGCTGACCTGGCGATCCCACTGGGCTGGACTCCAGCACTGCAGAAAATTTTCAAGTCCTTCTTATTTGCACAGAAGGTGGTTTAAGGAAAACACTATCTGGAGTTCAAGAGGTAGCTAGGCTGTGGTGCAGACATAGCCGGCATTCAAATGCTGCATCTAATCAGTACACTATTTATATCCTCAGGCAGTTATTCATGAGTATGCCACATTGATAAGCTAAATGTACAGACAAATAGATTGATTACAGTAGAGGTACCAGGAAAACCTCACACCAGCATGATGAGAAATGAATACAAAGTAGTACCCAGCCTCCAAATCTGGCCAGACTTTAGGGTACACAGATTGCATCCTCATAAGCGGATGTATTTTTCCACAGTGAGCTGAATCAGCTCCTGGACGATGATCCTGTTTTGACCTGAGCAAGATAGACTGTGGGCTTCCTTGACTGACAAACATTCATAAGGTGGGTCTCTCCAAGGAAGTGGGCTGTTATGTACACTCTCCAAAGCTACTCTGGGAGGTGGTAAGTAGATCAGGCCTTTACAATGAAATGAAAACATGAAGGAAGCATGATGCTCATGATAATTAATCAATCAAGTGTCCTGGTTTTGGCTAGAATAGAGTTAATTTTTTTCCTAATAGCTAGTACAGTACTGTGTTTTGGCTTTAGTCTGACAATAATGTTGATAAAACTCCGATTTTTTTATCAACGAATACTTGTTGCTCACTAGTGTTTACTCTGATCAAGGACTTTTCAGTCTCATGCTCTGCCAGTGAGGGGTACAAGAAGCCAGAAGGAAGCAGAGATAGGATACCTGACCCAAACTAGCCAAAGGAGTATTCCATACCACAGCACATCATGCCCAGTATATAAACTGGGGGCAGTTACCTAGAAGGGACGGACCTCTGCTTGGGTCAGGCTGGATATTGGTCGATGGGTGGTGAACAACTGTATTGTGCATCACTTGTGTTTGTTTGTGTGGTTTATCTCTTTCCTTTTGTTATTTCCCTTTTCGTTAGTAGTAGTAGTATATTATACCTTATTTTAATTATTAAACTGTTCTAATCTCAGCCCACGGATTTTACTTTTTTCTGATTCTCTTCCCCATCCCACACTCTCCAAAGCTACTCTGGGAGGTGGTAAGTAGATCAGGCCTTTACAATGAAATGAAAACATGAAGGAAGCATGATGCTCATGATAATTAATCAATCAAGTGTCCTGGTTTTGGCTAGAATAGAGTTAATTTTTTTCCTAATAGCTAGTACAGTACTGTGTTTTGGCTTTAGTCTGACAATAATGTTGATAAAACTCCGATTTTTTTATCAACGAATACTTGTTGCTCACTAGTGTTTACTCTGATCAAGGACTTTTCAGTCTCATGCTCTGCCAGTGAGGGGTACAAGAAGCCAGAAGGAAGCAGAGATAGGATACCTGACCCAAACTAGCCAAAGGAGTATTCCATACCACAGCACATCATGCCCAGTATATAAACTGGGGGCAGTTACCTAGAAGGGACGGACCTCTGCTTGGGTCAGGCTGGATATTGGTCGATGGGTGGTGAACAACTGTATTGTGCATCACTTGTGTTTGTTTGTGTGGTTTATCTCTTTCCTTTTGTTATTTCCCTTTTCGTTAGTAGTAGTAGTATATTATACCTTATTTTAATTATTAAACTGTTCTAATCTCAGCCCACGGATTTTACTTTTTTCTGATTCTCTTCCCCATCCCACTTATTGGGGGTGGGTAAATGAGTGAGTGACTGTGTGGTACTTAGTTGCCAGCTGGGGTTGAACCACAGCATTAAGTAACTGGCTGATTAACTTCGGCGTATTACCACAGTGATGTGATTAGTTTATGTCTTATACCGTGTCTTGCTTTTTCTGCCATTTTAGATACTTCTATTCAGGTTTGAGGTGTGTTTTGTTGCCATTTCAAACCAGCTATGATAGCTGTCTCATAGTTGTTAGCCAAGGAGGCCATCTGCAGAGTCAGCACTCTAATAGTATGTCAGTGACAATATCCTCTAATAGTGATCTGGCATGCTGCAATATCTTCAGCTGTAGATACAGCCAAAGCCATGGGTCCTGTAACTATGCAGAACCATTTACCATATGGGTATCTGGAAATTTATGAGGCACCAACAGTCATATTTAATTCACATTAATCTTCAGTGGAGTCATTTGAATCATAACGGGGATGAATCTCACTCAGATGTAGTACAGAAATGGAATCAATTTAAAAAATATAGCCATTTTTTTCATCAAAACGTCTATAAAATCAATCTTCCACTTCAGAATATAGCCCAAAGGCTTGAAGCTGACTGAAATTACTCAAATGCAAAAAGAATGTTTAATTACATGCTCCTTTGGGAGGAGAAATGTAAGACTGTGTCCCTAGATTCATTTTTCAGACTAATTTAGTAGTCTTTGTATTGAATATTCTCTTCTGATGCTGGACTTAAAAGAAATATCCAACCTGGAAATCTGCCTTGTGAAGAAGGGCCCATTTCAATTATAGCTGTCTAAATAAATTTTAAATAAGATGTTACTGTACTAGATCAAATCATGGTCTATGTGATCCCAGAGGCTGTCTTTGACGATGACAAGCATGTGGTAGACTTTTCACATTACTGGAAACCTGGTGCAAAATACACACTAGGCTGTATCATTCAGATAGCCTACTGTTCATGTTATGAGTGTATACTTCCTTTATGGAGCCATGTGATAGACATGGTCCCAGGTCAGGCAGTAAGGATAAAAAAAAAATAGTAGGCAGTTATTGCGGAATGAGGTTTTTGATGTCACATTCTTTGCAACGTAGCAAATCACCATGGTCGTCTTCTTCCACTGGGACCTCAAATGCAAGGAGCAGTTGGGTGATAAGCTGATTTTAGTGCCTGATGCATGGGATCCTCCAGTGGACCAGAGTAGTGTTACTGCAGCACAAACCCAGGACATCCTGGGACAAGGGGAGTGGGTCAAACAAAGGACATTTAAGAAGTGTGTCTTACAATTACAGCACAAAACGGGATGAGTCTGGTTTGGTTGCAAGTAGAAAGAGTCATGAAGCAGTCAGCTATAGAATAATTTAGCCACATGAGTAGTTTCTTCCTAATCCTCATTTCTTGATTGTTTTATCTCTGAAGCGGAGAATTTCAATCCTTTCCCCCAAACTCTCCAGTATTTCTAAATCATAGTATTTAACTCTGCATATGCTCTTTAAAGCCTTGGCTGGCTTCAGTTTCTTGCAGAAATTGGTTATGTTTGCTGACTGTGTGAGAAAGTAGTCCCTTGAATCAGCTAGTATTGTGGGGATTTTCAGATGGGACCATTAGCTCATCCACCCTGATCTTTTACACAGTATGTGGGATGGGATTCATCTCACCATTATTTAAACAGTGAAGTTAGAGAGAGACTACCTACTCTAAAATGAACTAGTTTCCCTATGCTCCTTTTACAGTCAATGGAAAAGGATGATTCCCTGCAAAGGGTAATTCATTCATCCCTATGACAGATTTGAGTCTAGGATGTATAAATTACTGGGACTGTGGACTTCTTACAGTTAGTTCACTAAATAGTCTTTAGCTGAGGCATAGCTCCTAGGGAGGTGAGCAGTTTGTGCCTGAAATTGTCAAGAGATGGAGAATCCTCTGCTTTCCTTTCTGGGGTCACAGCCTCCTTCGGGCATCCTCCTGCTCTACTGTGGAGTCCCCCCTGGACTGCAGGTGGGTATTTGCTCCACTGTGGACCTCCATGGGCTGCAGGGGCACAGCCGGTCTCATCATGGTCTGCACCATGGGCTGCAGGGGAATCTCTGCTCCTCTGCCTGGAACACCTCCCTTCATTCTGCACTGACCTTGGTGTCTGCAGAGCTGTTTTGCTCTCTCACATATTCTCACTGCTCTCTCTGGCTGCAACTGCTCCTGCTCAGTAACTTTTTCACCTTCTCAAATCTGTTATCCCAGAGGAGCTACCACTGTCACTGACGGGCTCAGCCTTGGCCAGCAGCAGGTCCCTCTTGGAGCTGGTTGGCATTGGCTCTGTTGGACATAGGGGAAGCTTCTGCAGATTCTCAGAGAAGCCACCCCTGTAGGCCCCCTGCTACCAAAACCTTGCCATGGAAACCCAGTACATGGGCACATTCTGATACTAAAACAAGAAGACCGACAAAAGTGAAAGGCAACTAATTTAAAATTAGTATAAAGAAGCTTATTTAATTACAGAGACAACAAATAACCCAAGGAATTAATTGGCATCAGATAAATTTAAAGCCAAACACAAGGTTAGCATATATCTTTAAGTGGCATTTATGGATACCATGTTCCACTGAAAATCAGTGGATAATAGGATATATCTGTAGCAATGTTAAGTAGAACACAAGTCATACTTCAGAGTACAAACTAATAGCAATGAGAGGGTACAAATCATCAAAAAGGTAGAAGGATCTGTTCTTTTACTGGCAGCTTCTTCTGAAATATGTAGTATTAGCTGGTGCTTGAGACAGACCTGACTTTGAAACTGATATTCTTCCCTGCCACATTACATAGCATATTACAGTGTGAATGAAGAGGGGTCTATGATGCTTTTCAGAGTAGGAAGTAACCACATGAATCAAGAAGAGCCATGGAAAAGGTAAGGAACACACTCACATGTCCTGATATATATTAGTTGAGATACCATGTCTAACTCTTCATTGACTATACAGTTAAATGGAATTAGGAACCCTGAACTTTGACTCATCTGGTTTTCTGTCTTGAACAAAAAGGCCGTGGGATTTGTAGTTAAGATATTGAGCATCTGTAACAGATGGTATCATTAGAGCCTTTATGGATTTGTCTGAAATAATCCAAGTAGTTTGTAAAGGATGATGCACCTAAATCCTAGTCTCGAGCTCTAATCACTGATCCAAGTTGCCTTTCTGGGTATGGAAAGAGATGTAATATGCAGTCCAGCCTGATAACTCCTATGTGTATGCTTCATTTAACTCTGATGTTGATACATCCCTGTCTGTATCTGTTGAGCTACCCTGCTTACAGTGTCTGGGTGTTACAGTGGACATGAGGCTGAATATAAACCAATGATGTGCTCCATCTGAGATAAGGCGAAGCCCATAACAACATTCATGAGGGTCAGTGTGGTCTGCAGATCAAATCAAGCTGTTGTTCTTCCTGTGTTCAGTCCTGGTGAGGTCACTCCTGAATCCTTGTAGACAGATCTGCTCTCCCCCACCACTTCTAGCTCAAGGGGGATGTGAAGAAACTAAAAGGGATTGAGAAAAGGGTTACTAAATTTGTCAGGGGCCCAAAGCATATGTCTCATTCAAACATGCTGAGGGGAGCAGTGTAGTACACAGACCTCATTCAGCAGAGCAGCAACCAGCCACAAAGTTTCCAGCCTGTACTGACACATGGGATTTTCCCACAGAGCTTTGTATTTCTCCATGTTGACACACCCTCTACAGAGGGTGGAGCTAAAAATAAAGAAGGAAGATATTGTGGTTATATTCCCAATCAGTTTGTATTGGTTGTATGGTTGTATTGAGTCACATGAGTCCTGTTCAGTACCCTTAGATTGTGGAATGATGATATTTGCACAGGTTAAAGAAATATTTCACAGGCCTGGACTTGGCTAGCACCGAGAGGGAATAGGTTAAATCACTTCTTGAGGTTCCTTCTAAGCTTGTTTGTGTGATTCTAGATCCTAATCATTTGTCTTGACATTTTTGATTTATCTTGGGTATATAGGCAGCAATTCTACAGCTGTCACAACATGCACTATTGATTTATTATGCTAAAGTAAATGCAAACTGAAACATGAAAATTCATTAGAAGAGACTGTTTATGCCTGTGGACTCAATATGTTTTCAAAATGATGCTCTACAATCTCATTAGGGTCTTGTTCGCATTCATGGATTCACCTGTTGAGTGGCAAGAGAAGAAAAGACGAGTGCACAAAACTGATCATCAGCACTGATGTCTCATTCCTTGAGAATTCAGCACTTGCTTCATCATTCTGGGATGCCAGTTTGAATCAGGTGAATTCAATGACTGCATTAAAGCCCTAAAGTAGAATTATTGAGGGGTCAAATACCGAGGAAGGAGGTTAAAATATACAGGATTCCTTCAGGCCCTTTCTTGAAAGTACAACTGCTAGCTTTCTTTGGGTCATTCCTCATATGCTCTGACTCAGATAAAAAAACCCCAAACAACACATTCTGATTATTTGTAATAGTGTTCTGGTCTCTTATGATCCCTTTAATAACTTCCCAAGGAATTTTCTAAAAGGTAGTCACAAAGAGATTTTTTATTCCTTTTTAAGGAATGTTTGCTTCTAGATACATGAGTAATCCTCTCTAATGTTGTCTGCCTCAGATCTCTTTTAGCACTGCAATATGACAAAAAAGTAAATTAAATCTATCCATTTGGATGCTTTTAATTGGCAGTCAACATCAATAGTTCCAGTGAGAAGCTTTGGACTGAATTTAACCAAAGGGGATTTCTGAAAGTTTTATCTTTATTGGTATCTTTATTTAAATGCCTCTTTGGGCTCTTTTCCTGGACAGTGGTTGTAATAAGTCAGAAAGTCATTTCCATGTCCTCAGCTGCTCTCACAGTGACAAATATCTCTCTCTCTTCCCTGTTCTGTGCATTGTGATCTACCTGTGGTCTCCCTTGAGGTTCATTAATTCATTAATTACACTCTCCCTAGGACTGAGTTTTTAACTGTTTTGAGGAAAAATGTTAAGATGTGATTAAAGGTGTTATGAGCTCCCAGACCATCAGGTGCATGGGGGAATTGACTCCTCTGCCTAGTTGATGCACAGATGCACACACTATCAAGATGTAAACAGGCATCTTTATGCTCCTCAGAGTGAGAATGGAAGGTTGATGAAACAACAGTGGTGATGCAAAGAAGGTGAAATGTGGAAACAGTCAGCGTAAAGACGAAATTCATTCCACATAGCTTTAGACTTGGTTTCCTTAAGGCCCCCTTAGGCTGTGGTTTCATTAATCCTGAAATATGCTTGATGAGTCACACTCTAGTAATGTCACACCTTATCTGGCATGAAAGATTTGTCCTGATGATGGTTTTGGATAAGAAGTGAATGGAGATGTAGTCTAAACAATCTAGAAATTAGGGCCACAGTAAGAAACCTGAGTCATTTCCCTTTGAATGACCTGCAAAGTTTTCATCAGTGTCCACAATGTTGTATGTTTCGGAAGGCAGACAGTGCAGTGCTGTATTTATATAGCAAGGTCCTGTGAACAGTGAATAGGTAGTTGCAGGGTAGATACAGGATAGGAACAGTGCAATATTTGTGGGATAGACGTAACAGGTGCAGGATGTGGCTTTGGTCCATATAGCTTTCCAGAATGGCATGCAAAGGGCAAGCAGCAGCCCTTCAATCGCTCTTGACTGCTCCACACCCAGGGCCAGGTCTGTCCCTGCTGCCCTGGTGGCACTTACAGACTGCACAGAAGAACTGTCTGTGTGCACATGCCAAAGGTATTGGAAAGGGCTTAAGCTCAGCTCCTGAACTTCACCCTGAAGTGATTTATGAGAGCTCAGCTTCTGGACTCCACCCCAAAGTGATTTATGAGAGCTCATATACTCCTTTTCACCAGCTCTGTTGTGAAGATAATCCCCAGCAGAGTGACAGAGCAGGCAGGCTGGCTAGTAACTGCTTCAGCCTCAGGTTAGAGCTTGGCTGAACTGGCAGCTCAGGTTTTCCCATGAGCAGAGCAATGCTGATAATCCTCTCTCCTCTGCAAAGCATTTATAGTGCTCTCTAAAGGGCAACACAACGTAGGAGTTAATGGTGATGATGACCTGAATAAGATATTTTGCAGACACACATTAATATCAGTGGTAAGGGCTGGCTTGTTGCAAAATGCAGTTAGAAATGCTGTTTGAAGTCTGTGCCAGCTACCCTCTGGGAAGAAGGAGGACAATGCATGTCAGCAAGTGTCGTCTTTACAGAGAAATTACTCTAAAAAGTGAGGTCCACAGGATATAAGGAAGCACTACCAGCAGAAGAAATTCACATTCTTAACTAGTTGGAAGGGAAAGTAATCTGCTTAATAACCATTTGAGAAACATACATAGCAACAAACAGAACTAGGATACCAGTAATCTGTAGCAGAGAGCTGCTTGATTTATTAGCTCCAGCGTGTTCTCATTTTGAATGGAAATTTACCCCTGCTCCAAAAAAAAAGAGGCAACATAATTGCAGGGACACAATAATAAGGGATCTGGTATCAAAAGGAATACCCTGGAGGAGGAAGCTCAGGGCTCAGATGAAGACCTTTAGCAGATGGGCAGGATTATTGTAATCCTACTCCAAAATAGCATATATTTTATTTTGCTATAATCAGGGAACCAAGTAGAGTGTCCAGCCTGAAAGTGAAAATGGAAATAATATGATTATACAAGAGAGAAGAGGTGTGAAAAGCTTGGCAGCTGCTGGGTTAGAGAATTTGGATGACAGGAGAGAACTGTTGCTCTAGTTGCCAAAAAGGCTAAAAACCTTGAGGCTAGCCCTGGTAAAGCATGCATCCAGACAAGTACACGAGGGCTGGATGGTGAAGATAAGAATCTTTGAGATACACGTTGGCAATAGTAACTTCTTAAGCCAAAAAGAGTGACATTCATCTGATGTCAGCCACTGAGTTGACAAACCTCATCTCACTTTCTCTACAAGAGAGGTCTAGTGAGTAGAGTCTGTGGAGTGTAGTGAATGATCTGTTCCTCTAAAGCAGCTGTCTAAATCTGGATAGACGGACAGTCCCTCAAAATGCCTATTTCCTTCCATGAACTGTAAACAAAAGCAGGATAACTCCTGCTGAAGGTGCCTTTAGTGGGGATACATAACCCTAGGCAAGATGCATTCCAAGCAAAAGACTCCCTCTGTGTCTTTAGGGGGAGCAGATCTGTCTTGGGATTATAATGGGGATTTTTCAGAAGCCAGCTGGTCTGACTCATAAAATCTAAAGATACATGTCTAGGCTAGTGTTTTTAAAGGGCTACAAAAAACATAATTCCCATTGAAATACCTAAAGGGGCCTACAGGAAAGCTGAAGAGGGACTTGTTATTAGAACAAGTAGTGATAGGACAAGGGGGAGCAGCTTTAAACTGACAGAGGGGAGATTTAGATTACATTTTAGGAAGAAGTTCTTGTGAGGGTGGTGAGGCCCTGTCACAGGTTGCCCAGGAAACTGTGTCCACCCCATCCCTGGCAGTGTTCAGGGCCAGGTTGGATGGGGCTCTGAGGAACTTGGTCTAGTGGAAGGTGTCCCTGCCCATGGCAGGGCGTTAGAACTAGATGATCTTAAAGGTCCCTTCCAACCCAAACCATTCTGTGATTCTATGATTCTATGAAATTAATCACTTAAGTACCCTTAACCTGCTTGCCTTCTAGGATGAGATTCTTGGGGTTTAGGAAGTTAGAGAAGCCCCAGTTGTAGTCTACTGGGAACATTACAGGATATTGACTCCATGAAACAAAAAGTTTCTTGTTTATACTCTTAGTCCTCTCTTAATCTGAGAGCTGTAGCCTTTTGGCTGGAATGCTGCTTCAAGATATATATAGTTTTATACCTTGGCCTTGTGTATGCTGAAATGTACTGACTTTGGGCATGAGCCAGTTTATATATGGTTTTGTCTGAAGCTGGGCATAACCCGCAGTAGACCTTAATGCCATTCAGTAGAAGAATGACATGAAATTTAGAGGCAGAGGGATATTTTATTTACCTTCTGAAACCAGCTGGGTGAAATAATCTTCTAAGAAGCTATGGATACTCCAAAAGGGCATGAATGAAGATAGGTGGTTTCTCCTGCTCACACTGAAGTCCTATACTTAGTCCAGAAAGCTTAGCTATGGTGGTTAGCATACAACACACGTATGCTTCTTAATTATGAGAGTGATATTTTTGGATCATCATGCCCAGCTATGAAAAGTCTGCATGTGTTGCAAAGAAATCTGAGGAAGAAATCAGTCCTGTGAGCAGTAGAGGGAAAAAATGGGACATAAGCTGCATGAAAGCTTTGCCATTGTACAGCTGCTTTTCCCATCAAATTATACTTGTTTAAGAAGGTTTTCAATCCCAAAACATACAGGAGCTGGAGGAAACATATTAACACAAGTCCAGGATAGCAAGCAAAAATGACTTAGTACTCTGAGGGCAGAACCCCTGGAAAATAGAGAGGAAACATTGGTTAACGGTTATCCTCTGTGTAAAGATCAGCAGGGAAAGGTTAAAAGGCTGAATGTTCTCCCCTGCTTTTTAATGTCTGGAGTGTGAGATCTAGGTTTTTTGGTTGAAATCATATCTGATACAAATAAATTATTTTGGAGAGTGAGCCATGAAATCTCAGCTTATTCAAGCTAGTTTCTTCAAGCTGCTCTGTTTGAAAAATCTTTCCTCACATTAGAATACAGTGCAAGGAGGAGGTCAGAATACTATACTGGCATTTAGTCCAACCAATCTTCATCTTGCATTTTTTGTACTTTCTGAGTCTGGCACCAGCTGTTGGGGCAAGTAGAAAAATATGAAAACATGGGTAGGTTTAAGTTATTTTTATCTCTGCAGCTGTTAAATCAGAATCTATATTAGCATCTCAGTTCTGTGGGTAATCTCAATGTAATTGGAAGGTTTAGATAAAATTCAGATATACATTTAAAATTTTGGTTATTATTATTCTAGAATTAGCACTGGTTACAAGCTCACAATTATGCTCGGTGTTGTACATACTCATTACGGAAACAATCTTGGCTTACACTGGTTGCAACAGAGCTGAAAAATTTCTTTTTGCACAAATCCTATTTCATTTTCTTTTTTTTAATCTGTCAATTACAGCACCAAGGATGTTCGTGTCCAGCTAACAATTAAAAAAAGGAAAAAACCCCTGATCTTTAAGCAGTCTTCTAAAAATGTTTCATTTCTAATTATCATGGAATAGTTAGGGTTGGAAAGGACCTTAAGATCATCTAATTCCAACCCCCCTGCCATGAGCAGGGACACCACACACTAAACGATGTTGCCCAAGGCTCTGTCCAGCCTGGCCTTGAACACCTCCAGGGTTGGAGCATTCACAACTTCCTTGGGCAACCCATTCCAGTGCCTCACCACCCTCACTGTGAAGAACTTCTTCCTTATATCTAATCCAAGCTTCCCCTGTTTAAGTTTGAAGCCATTACCCCTTGTCCTACCACTACAGTTCCTAATGGAGTCCCTCCCCAGCATCCTTATAGGCCCCCTTCAGATATTGGAAGGCTGCTATGAGATCTCCAAGCAGCCTTCTCTTCTGCAGGCTCAACAGCCCCAACTTCCTCAGCCTGTCTTCATATGGGAGGTGCTCCAGCCCCCTTATCATCCTCGTGGCCCTCCTCTGGACTTACTCCAGCAGCTGCATGTCCTTTTCATGTTGAGGACACAACTTGATGTCTGTCATTAAAAAAATATTATCCCTAAAACTAAAATAAAAGGATTGTTTGGTATTAATGGTTTGATTGCCACAAAATGATTTTCTTCCCTTTTTGTTTCATTAAGAAGTTCAAGTTTTTGAGGCTGACCCAATATATTTGTCCTGCATCTTTTGAGGGGACTTTTTGCCACTGCAAAACCCTGAACATTTAGTTATTCAGCTGCAAACAGCAGAGGTTGTATCAATAAGGGAGCTGACTGGAAAAATCTTAGTAGCTAGAGGGAAAAGACAGGACCCTGCTGGCTTCCAGCACTGTGGGTCACCTACTAGCTCTGCCTCCATGAGACTTCTCTCACACCCTAGTAATTATATCTGTTGCTGGAAAGGCAGATCTCTTTCAGTTAATCAGATTTTTTTCTTTCTATAATATAACCATTCCTGCAAAAACTTTGCAGCTCACCAAGTGTGTTATACCATTTCCTGTAACATGAAGCTTCTTATATTTTTCATCCTAGATCCCAATTTGAGGGTAGAGTACAATCACAAACCATGTCTTGTAGTTTCTTCTCTTGTCATTATTCAGTTGGAATGACACAGCTCTGAGGTGTTGTTCTCACAAGCCATGATGTATAATCAGACAGCACACTGTATTCAAGGAGTATCAGTAAGCCCTTTTCCCCCACACTTAAACCTTACATATTTAATCTACCAGACGTGTTCGTGTATTCACTTCCTACTCTAGTGCTCTGTGCAGCAAACAAACATTAAAAATAGGTACACTGAGAAACTAAAACCTGTAAAAACGACCTCTGGGATCAGTCCTCAAATCTGTCTCTCTCAGTATTCTATTTTTAATGTGTCCAAAGTAGTTGCCCATGGACAGACATAAGAATATGACAAGTTTCTTTGGTATATTCTCCTAGCCTCCCACATTATGAGACTTGGATGTGAGGTGGAGGCTTGGAGAACTTCCTGAGATGAGGTGATGTGTTTGTGTGGTTTATGTGTTTTCCTTTTTGGAATATCTCCAACTGTTTTTTTAACTCATGAAAATCTGCTTCAGAGAGTTTTACAGTTCAACATCCCTTTTCTGGCATCTCCTTGTGTTTCAAACTGGCCACTTGCTAGTTTGATTTGATGTGGAATAGTAACTACACAAGAAAAGCAAGGAACACTTGTCATCCCACTGCCAGGGTAGCTACCAACCTTTTGAATTGCTCCTCATTCAGATGCCTTCATCAGTGATGGATGATCCATTTAGTGGATGGATCTTCCCGGTAGTTTTTCCAGCGTTACTATTAGGTGATCAGAACCACACAATTTTCAAGATGCAAGCACATTATCTGTAGTGTCATAGCAATGTCTTCTACTTTTGCCTTTATTTATTTCCTCTGAATTCCTAAAATTTTATTTGCCTTTTTGACTGTTTCTTGCTGCTGAAGTGAGATTTCAATAAGAGAATTGCTCCCCCAAAGACCTCGTTTTTCAGTGGTAATAGCTGTGTCAGAGCCTGCCATCATGCAAGAAAGACTTCTCAGTCTTCAAACTGCAATTTGACCCTTCCTGCTCACAAAAGTGAAAAACACTGCAACTTCCATCATGCTTGTTTAACCAGGTACAGAGGAGGCTGGGAGAGACAAACAACCCTTCATGTGTGACAGAGATAGGAGCAACATTACCTAATTTTCTCAGTTAGAGATTGTCTTTGCATCCCCCAGTACGATTCAGATAGCATGGAAGTTCAAAGCCATCCTTGTGATCTCCAACTGATTAATGCTACAAATGCATATACATGAATGCACATCCCAGGAGCCCTCAAACTCCTATCAGGACCCACTATGCTATGTACAGACACACAGCAAAGAGACCAGTTTTCCCTAAGGGCTTTTAGAACCTAAGTCACAGTTTCTGCAATCCTCTGTGTCTGGTATTAAGTGATGTGGGTGGGTGTGTGGGACACTCTTGACTCAGCCCTACTTACGGCACAGGATGGATGAGAATATTTCTTTAGAGGTGGAGCATATTTGTTTAGGAGACCAAAGTTGGTGCAATGCTAAATATTATTGTTTCATGGAATTGTTTCTCCCTTATGACTTTCATACACATTTGTCACAGTACTGGGTAAGGTGAGGGTGGAGGAAGGCTCCCATGGGTTGTTAAAGGGAAAATCATCATTTAAACCAACAGTAAAATAAGCAGACCTTCAGTATAAAAAATAAATATCTCACCCACTAACCTTAAAAAATATGGCTCTATTATTCAGTAGAATCAATAACAGTTAAATTTTCTTATGCATAAACCACTGCTGATTGAAGAACATGCAGGTTTCAAAATACGCTCTCATTAAAAAGAAGATATTTTAATAAAATCCTTTAACTTGTCCTTAGTTTTTTATTTTTTGAAAGTAAGCTTTGTTCATCTTGCACACACTGGAAGCAGATGAAGCTAAGAGAAGATCTTTGATTTCCTGGGATTTAAAAGTTTGCATTGGCTAATGAAAAGAAGTAAAGGCAGAATTCAGTGGAAATATCTTTGCTTCCTTCTTTAGTCAATTTACATCACAGATGCTACACAAGATCTCTCTGTTGCCTGCTGATGCCTCAGATTTAGCATGAGGGACAATGTCAGCAGGGACAGCTGTGTAGAGACATAGACAGTGCTGCTGTCCAGAGGATAGCCGGTCCATACAGACATGATGCCAGAGGTTTTGCTAAGTTCCTGGGATGGATGAGGATTCATAAAAGCCCCAGTTTCTAGTTAGTTCACATATATTTGCAAAAACATCTGGAGCACTAGCACAGATAGAAAGAGTAAAAGTATGAAGTCCAGCAGTAAATGCTCAGATTTAAAATCCAGGAGTCTTGAGTTTAATCCTAAATTCTGGAAAGTCAGTGTTTTGTATTTCATAAACTAAACACTTACACCCTAATTGCAAAACCAAACCAAAAAAAGAAAAAAACCTGGGATATGCTAAAAATACATGCAACTCTCAGACTTGTGCAATGAAGTTACTAAATTTCTGTCCATGCAGTCAACATTGTTTATATCACTAAATTACATAAACAATAGCCCAACAACAAACACATATCATGGGCTTATTGGCAAGAGGCTGGAATGCAGGCGGTGCCTTTGTTGAATACACAGGCTACTGAATGACTGTGCTGGGAAAAAACAAGTCTATTGTGAAATAGAATTGAGGATGCGTTACCAAAATGGACATCATATGACGGTGCTATACAGATGTTTTAAATAATAATATTGTAGAGGGAATTATTTTTCTCCTGTGTAACACTGATTTAATTCTCTGTTGAGTTGATGGTCAGTCAAAAACCTTAAATCATCACCACAAAACTTTAAATCATCATCATTTTCATTGAATGAATTGGGTTGGAAGAGACCTTAAAGATCATCTAGTTCCAATCCCCTTCCTTGCTGCCTTAAAGATCTCAAACTTCACCATTTCACTGCAGTCAAGGTTGCCCTTGAGCTTCACATTCCCCACCAGTCCCTCCCTGCTGGTAAGAACAAGGTCCAGCATAGCCCCTCTCCCTGTTAGTTCCTCTGTCACTTACAGAAGGAAGCTGTCATAGTGCATTCCAGGAATCTCCTGCATTGCTTATGCCCTGCTCCATTGTCCCTCCAAAGATATCGGGGGTGGTTGAAGTCCCCCATGAAGACCAGGAATTATGAACGTGAGGACCATCCTATCTGTCTATAGAGGGCCTCAGATGCTTGGTCTTTCTGGTCAAGCAGACCACCACTGCAATGTCACCTGACCCTGCCATCCGTTTAATCCTGATCCACAAGCTCTCAGTCACCTCCTCATCCATCCCCAAACAAAACTCCATGCACTCCAGCTGGTCACTGACATAGCAAGTGACACTTACTCCTCATCTACCCTGCCTGTCCTTCCTGAAGAGCCTGTATCCTTCCATCCCAACACTCCAGTCACAAGAGCCATCCCACCACATTACTGTGAAGCCAGTAAGATCATGGCCCTGCAGATAAGCACACATGTCTAATTCCTCTTGTTTATTTCCCATGCTTTGTGCATTTCCTTAGGGGCATTTAAGTTGGGCCCTCGATGAAGCTGACTTACTGTCTGGAGTGGCTGGAATTCCTTTGTGCTGCTTTTCAGGTGCTCTGCTGACCTTCAACCCCTCTCCAGGCTCTGAACATCTCTTGCTGGCACTGGCATCAAAGTGGTAGAAGTGGGATGAATTGAGGTTCCCTTCCCCAGGAATCATCACAGGAATGCAAATTACTTCCAGCCATGGGTCTTACCTCATACTTTTCATTGCAGGACCATTTGTTTTTATTAAACAGATAGATAGTCCAGTGATCTGGTAGGTATTAGGGGTTTACCTCCAGAGGACAGGCTTCAAAGCCTCCAGTACATCATAGGGAATATGACCTGAAGCCCAGCCCATGTTAGTGGAGACATTCATTGTGCTCGACTCCTACCCAGAAGTCATGATTTCAACTCCCTTATTCATTAACCTGGTCAAATGGCAACAGTGCTAAAAACTTCAGCACACACCCAGGGGAAAAAAAAAGAGTTAGCTTAGGATTGATGAGGATTGGCAGAGCTGCTAGACAGCTGATAGTAGAGTAAAAGAGATACTAAAGTTCACAATTCAAATGAATTCACTGTCTTATTCAGAAATCAGGGCTATAAGAGCAGAACACACGTCGCAGGACTAAGACATTAATAGCTCAGTCAGTAGGGAAGGTGAAGAAGGGATAAAATATCTATTTTAATGATGCCAGGATCAATTACATCCAGTATTAAACATTAGTAGCAGCCTTTCCTTTTCCCAGAAAATTTACCAAATTTGAGATTACAATGCAGTTCTTAAATTCATCATTAAATATGACAGGTTTAGCATGAAGACATTAGCAGCATATTCATACCTCCTCTTTATCCCTCCACCATTGGTGGCTGCAGTTTTGAGTCTAAGATAGAATAAATGAGGATTGAGAAGTAAGATGAATAGAATTTTGAGCAGCAATACCTATCTGCCAGCTTCAGAGACAAGAGAAGAAAAAAAAGCCCAACTTTAATGCTTTAAGGAAATCAGAAGCATTACTCACTGTAGCTTAAGTCAGATGGCTTAGCTGAAGTAAGAAGATGTAGTAATTGGATTCCTGAATTAATTGTATTACACTGATATTGCCCAAAGCCGAGTGTTGCATGTTCCCTGCTTTCTTGGTTCCTGATCAGTGAAAATGGGTCTAAGAGGTTCTTAATAGGATTTCAGTTCATGTACTAATACACCCAAAAATGTTGATGTCCCTCTGTGAGCTGAGTCCTACCCCAATATGTTATTCTCTGAAGAGGCATCAGCCTAACTGGAAGAACAATAATGTTATTTTACTTTGAAGTAAATCAATTGAACTGACAAATTAAAAGGGATGGCCTTGCAGATCTGGGATTGGAAAGAAGTGGGAGGGACCTGCCTTCATTTCATTTCACTACAAACTTCCAGTACTGTTTTGGGAAGCTGTGTCAGACCACATCACTAGAGGTGTTCAGATTCTTCCAAGATCCTCAAAACTGCCACTGAAACACCCCTCTTCACTTCCAAGTCCAACTCTGTCAGGTAGCCTCTAAAACACTGGGAAACATGTTCACAGAATGTGAACAAATCCTTGCAAAAAAAAAAAAAAAATCCTTTCCAATCCTTAAATTCCAGACTTAATGTTGCAGATGAAACTCAAAAATCTACCATTGGAAAAGTATAGCACCCTGGCCATTGTATGGTTGAAGCATGAATGGAGGGAGGTGGCACCAACCTTCTGTTGCATGAAAGTCTACTGATGTCTTTATGAAAGCTTTTACTATTACAAGTCAAATTGATAAGCAGTGAAATAAAGAGAAAAAAATCAGAATTATGAATCTGGAATATTAAACTGGAGTGAATTTAGGAGAGGTTATCCAGATTCTACATTCACACAAGATTTCATGTAATCTGTCAGACCAACATTAAAATGTCAGCCCTATTTTGAGAGTTACTGAACTTGCACAGTGCCCAAACGACATTGTCATGAAACTCACAAATCTTTCTAAATAGCGTATTAAGGAAGATGAAGGGATTTACGAAGTTTTCATGGTTTTGAGACAGAATCTAGTAAAAGGATTTTTTTTTTGTACAGAAGAAAACAGAGCCTGCAATCGTTGTTCAAAATTTTTTTTAAGTTAATTTCTATAATGTGTTTTCATATGGTAGAGCAATGATAGTTTACAACAGATAAATGTACAGCATTTGAGTGTAAATTCAACATAAAATGTAAGATAATCTGTATTATTGACTTGCAGAGCTAGGATTTTTTTTTTTTTTTTAAAAAGCAAAGGAATTGAGAACAATTCATATACACATTCTTGTTTTTAAAAAAAGAAGCCAGTGCAGGTACCATTGACAGAAAATATGAAATGTCTAAGCAGAATCCATTAGCTGTCAAAGTTGAGCAGAAAAAAGAAGCGTTTATTACATCCGGAAGCTGCAAGGTTTGCTTTCAGAAGGACCATGCATTCAGTAAACGCCTATATTAATTCCTCAGATTCTGAATGACTACTGATGTTGATTAGTGATTTTGAAAATCTTCTGAATATAGAAATTATGAGGGAAGTTATCCATGAATATAAGCCTGTGTTCATCTCAAGTTGCTAAAATCATGAATAATATGGAATAATTTTCAGAAATTATGGCAAACCTACAACCAAACAAACACAACTAATTGAACACCACAGGGTAGAAAACAACACATTTCCATTCTGAAATTGTTAGTCTTTTGCAGCTGGAAGACTCATAGGGTTAATGAGAAGTGAAAGGAAATTATGCAGGAATTAAAAATGAGTTTAAGAACATCACTAGGTCCACAGCAAAAGATCAGGATTTATGAATTCTGAAATAGCATTTTGAGATGCTAGACAAGCTCTGGCACATAGTATAAACTGCTAGTTCAATAAATAAACCTAGTACATAAATAATTGCATAAAAATGTCTGGAAAAAATGAAGCAGGTTCTTTAGGGGGTGAAATGTAAGGCATCACAGAAGACTATGACACAAGTTATAGAATCATATAATTATAGAATCATAGAATGGTTTGGGTTGGAAGGGACTGTAAAGATCACCTCATTTGAACCCCCCTGCCATGGGCAGGAACACCTTCTGAATGTTTGTAAATACGTGAAAGAACATAGCCAAACACTTTTATCAGAACACCTATTGAAACTATTATGTCTCCAAAGCCAGTTGAATTCATTTGACTAATGTATTTTTATTTGTATCCTCAAATTTAATGTAAGATCCTAAAAAAACCTAATAATTGTGCTTATTTTCTCAAGAGTTGAACAGTTATGTGCTGTGACACATAAGCCTTGTAAGTTCATTACTGAGGAGCCTTCAATGACTTTGCAATGAGTTCTCTGTTCAAAGAGATCAAACCAAATGGGAAAAAAATCTTGAGAATCAGTCATCTTTAAACAAATCTGCATGTATCCCATAATCAGAGGCAACCCCTTGTCACTCACCAGCAGTGTTCCAGCTTGAACTTTTTACCACATTATACTGTTTCTTTGAAACAGCAGGAAAAAACATGAAGTTAAACTGGGAGAAGTGTTTGAAAATGGTTATGCTTATATAATTGTTAGTGAAATAGTAGCTGATTTAATTGTTGCAGTTTCATTTTTAAAGATAAATGTAAATTAATACAAAAGTGTTGAATGAACGCTAAATGAAACAGAGTGTTTTATTACATTTGATAAAAGTAATTTGGGGTAGCCAAGAACAATGTGGAAGAAAGAGGGTTGCTCCCCTTGTTATTCTTTTTATTTCAATATTACAGCTGTGGCCATCTTTAATTGCACTAATTCCATCACTCAACTAATGAAGCATTTTTTAGGTACAAACCAAAGCAGCTTACTGTTTTGTTTACACAAAAGTAAACAAACAAACAGCCTCTCTCCCCTAGAATGTCACAAAATTGTAATCAAAGACTTTTGAATTTCTGTTATACACTTCAGTCTTTATGAGGTCTGTCATATACCCACCTTACCTTTTATATGCTTGATTCTGGTCATTTGGCAGCTGACTTGATTCTGCTATACTTGTTAAGATATATGCATACATCAGATTACTCATCTTGGAAAAGCTAAAAGATCATCAACTGGAATAAGATGACTATATGAGATCCCACCAAACACTGAAATGGTAATATTTTTGATAAGATATGACTTGTAGGTAGGCATAAGCTAAACCAACAATGCAGAAATTTATTTACTACAGAAATTTCAGAAACCTGGGACCACTTCTGTCTCAAGTTATAGTATGTGAGGTCTGTGAAATCAATGCCATATGCACAGACTTCTTCAAGTCATATTCAACAATAGTTTTGAAAATGTTCAGCATTAAATTATTAGGCTTTTTTTTTTTTTTTTTTTTTTTGCTTTATCGTGTGCTCATTTGGTTCTAACAATCTCCTCTGGTAAAACCAATGCATGCACACAGGCAACAGATTATCAGGCACCTAAACTGAGGTGCCTAAGATAGTCAAGTCAAATGTATAAACTTTAAATACAACTAAAGTCAAGGGAAAAGGAAAGGAGGGAGTAATTTTAGACATCAGCTTTCTATGCATGTTTGATTTTTAACATAAATTGAACATTGCTGTTATCCAATTTCTAATATTGTAGAGGGCTGTGCACTGCCTGTAGGAAGACACTATCCAGCTGAGTCCCAGTGTGGCACTAGATTTTTAAGATACTCAGGGAAAAGCAGAGAATAATGTTAATTAGAAGAGATGTTACTGAAATAAGATTTTCTTCTGTTTATTAACAGCCTAGAGGCTTAGGGGAGGAATATGAAGCAGAACTTTAATTAATCTGTATACTTTTGAAGGGAATTTTCTAGAATTCATTATGGTCAGGTATGTGTTACTTGGACAATAAAGTAGCAAGAGTGTCAAATATCTGCTTTGCTGAGAGTCGGAGGAGGAAAAAGCCACATGGTCCCAGCTGTCATATGATTTTGAGATTTGCATTTGACAACACAGTATCTGGGAAATTATTATTTCAGGGTCATTAGAAAGCAACAAGAGGCATTCCCATAGAGATACAAGAAGCTAAACAAATGAATGTTTAAAAAGAAAACACAAGTAAGACCAAGCCTGGCATATAGGTAGCTTGTATGGGCACATGGGCCATTGGCAAAGTCATCCAGAGTCATCCACAGAAGACATTTGGCAAGCAACAGCAATGCTAACAAAAGCAGTAGCCTTCTGCCTTATTGCTTAGCTAATTGACTTCATCCTTTTTGTAAGGTTGGGGAATGGTTCATCTCACCTATATTAAGCAACTATTTTAAGATCACCCTCTGCACATGCCCATCTTTCCTTATTGACTTTAGAAGGAGTCTGAAATAATGTAGGTCTGAATAGGTATCTGCTTTACAGTTTTTATATTGGAGAAGATGAATCCTATCTTGAGTGATGGAAATTATAATAATTTGGATTGCTTTAAAGTGGTCTGACATTTAATGGAGTGGAATTATCTTCATGTAACTTTAGAATGCAAGACAGCTTGTTTTATGAACAGAAGAAGCAGTTATTTTGAAGTTACCATCTGACCTATTCAGACATCTTGTTTAGTACTGAATTAATTCTCCTCTGAACTGTACTGATAAGAGGTCTATTGCCTGTAAAACTGTCATTCTAGACATTCAAACTATACCAGAAAAATTAATCCCTGAGGTGATTACATAGACGGTGGCCAGGATGTTGATGTATAAGAAACCCTTTAGAAATAAGTGCCTGCCAATGAAAATGGAATTAATAATCACTTGTGTTGGCACTGCAAAATAAAATAAAATTAATAATTACTTGTGTTGTCACTGATGTTAATAAAAATAATCAGAAATCTGCTGAAACACTTTATGTGAGCACATTGACAGAGAATGAGCCAGAGGTTCTGAGAGGCGTCACACAGTCCTGTGTGCCGGAACCAGCACCATGGACAGCGGCAGCTGGTTTTAGATTCAAGGGGTCATGTGTGTTTATTTCATCTGGGTTTTCTTAATTTTTTTTAATTGGAAGATCTGAATGCAATGAGAAATGTTGGTTGTGACATGTGCTTTCTTACTGGGAAAGACAGTTTAATCCCCGTTTTGCACAAGAAGAAAAGAGCATATGAAGAATGCCTTACTTTATTGTTTTTTCTTTCCAAAAAGCAAATTATAATAGGGCATAATTAATCAGTATCACACAGGAAAATTAGAAAAGTGTTCATTCATGTATTTTTTCCTGTAAGTTGTGCTGGATTTGCCTTATCATGTTGTTTCTATGGTATAAGCAATGTCAGGAAATAGTATCTTGGGGCAATTTTTAGGCTGTGGTTCACATCATGACTCCATGAAGTTACCAGGTCATAGCAGGAGCCCAAAGCTAATCAGGTGAGGGAACTCAGGTGACTTGACAACTTTCAACTAAATTGTTTCATTATTTGATTAAAAAAAATGCCTCAGGAGTCATATAGTACTTACAGAGGACATGCCTTTGTCACCTGATTATTTTCAGGTGTCTGTCTCCATCTTCATTGCTAGAGTATTATGAGTTTTTTCCTCTGCATGCTGTTAATCATCAATTTGCTCAACTTTAATTTCTAAGTTAATTTTACTAAAATTATCTAAAATTATACTAAAAGTATCTGCATTTTACTAAAATTAACTTAGAGAGAGCAACCTGAATAGCTATTCTCTCTGCCCCTCCCCAAACCATGGACTTCATCCTTCACAGACTGAGGATGGTGGAAAGGTGCAGTGGAGGCTGACTCACCTGGGCATATCAACAGAGCATACATTCCTGACAGGTATTTTGCTAAGAAAGAGTGACAAGCAAATGTCTTGCCCACTTCTGTTTTCTGAATAGAGGAAATCTAAAATTTCTGTACCTTTACACCTCTGAGCACTACCAGGATAATGAGTCCCTTACCTCTAGTCAGTGTTTTTTAGGGATTCTTTTCATATGTCATAATACATCCAAATTCTTTACAATTATTTGAATGCACAAATTTGCTTCTTTTAATGCTAATGACATTCATTATGTGGTGACTAGTCTAAATAACTTTAGGCTATTTAAGATAACGTAGGTTTCATAGGCCTGCTAGATGATAAAGTTCCCTTATTACTGCAAAGTTTATTGACTTTGCCTTTTTTCCTCACATTTTAGGAGAAAAGGGATGAATTCTAGAGGTTACTCTGAGAGCTTTCACAGGTAATTACATCTCCAAGACTTCATGAGTCACCATAGATTTTCTTTTAGCCTATGGCAAATATGAAGTAAAATACTGGGCCTGTAAATCCCCACAACCTCTGCAAAGCCAGAAGGGAGATGTTTTCTCAGAGTAACAAGGCAGCCAGTGCTACTTGCACCCGATTGTGGGTCTAACATCCCTGACAGAAGCGTAGTTGATGAAAGCAGACATGCCTAATTGCCTGGCAGGGATGTGTGCTCCATTGATATGCCCAGATGACTCAGCCTTTACTGCACCTTTTCACCACCCTTAGTCTGTGAAGGATGCAGTCCATCTTTTGGAGAGGGGCAAAGAGAATAATATTCAGGTTGCTCTCTCACTTTCTGAATTGAGTTTATGGGTGTACTTCCAGGAGAAATACCTGTGATATAAACATGATCACTTAAACAAATGTTGGTTTATTAAACCACTAGAGGCCTGGCAGTCCCTGTCATAGTGAATTCTGGAGTTACATGTTGCTTCCCAGGACAGAGTCAACACATGGATCACTGCTGTAGCTTAATTACCACCCCCTTTCCAAGCAAGTGCAGGACCATCAGGACCACCTGGCTCACAAGTGAAACTTTGCAAAACAACATCTGGCAGTAGACAGCAAACATGGTGGCAGAACAGCTGTTTAGCAGTTCAGTGTCCAGCAGCAATTGTGGTGGGACACTGTGATGTGGCAATACTGACATGGAGAGAACAGGCCACAGCTGGAGAGAAGCGATTCACCTTCTGTGGTGCTCTTGAAGGGCTAGCAGTGAATCAGTTTATCTCCATACTGGCAGACCTAATATAATGATACAGGTTTTTGCACAAAGAAATTAAATCATGCATCCAATAAAAAGACAGAGAGATCTGCAGGTTAGTGCAGAATTACATTTAGATCCTGATGTTTTATGATGCAGGTTCTTGGACTGCTGTACTGATACTGACCTGTTGATGTCTGGAATTGCCTAACCCAATGAGTGTGGCTTCACCATTGTGGAAAGATAACATCTTCAGTCACATATTTTCTCTGCTTCTTCTTCCTCACCTATGCTTTGGTTGTTAGAACAGTCTCCTGTCAGGTGGATGCTACTGTTTTGAGCAGCAGGATATTACATCAAAACCAGGTCTAACACCCTTCCTGTGATCAGAAGGAAAGTAATTACCTCTCCTTGTTATAAGGTACCAGTCAGGAGTCTACATAGGGCAGCTTGTCTCACAACTAGCTTAGCAGATTGGGCTCATCAGCTAGTGTTAGAACTCCAGTGGTGTATAAGCATGTGTGTTTGTCAATTAATCTAACCAGTCCAGTTAAAGGCATGAGTGACACTGCAGGTGTCTAGAAAGCTACTGGGAAAAGGGATGGTTCTGTGGGAGTTTATGTATCTTGGGTTTAGATGACTCCTGAGAGAGTTATGTTGGATGTTGGTCTTGGCACCTGTCTGGATTCCCATTTTAAGTGCATTTTGGATCATGTAGGAGAGCTTAGTATCTCTTTATTTCAATAACAGTTATGAAAGAAAGGAGTCCATGAGCAAAGTACTTGGTACCATTTTTTACAGGTACTTCTTTTACCTGTTTTGTTGTTTGTTTGGTCGTTTGTTTTTCACAGAAAAGTAAGCAGCTTGTCATTGCATTGCCTGTCTATTAATTTCCTTCCAAAATGTGGAGACTTCATATTTTGCATTTGAATCTGAGGCACAGATCCAAATATTATTGTCCTGTTTCTAAGTGCCCTGAGGGTCTTCACAATGTTCTGACTCTACACAATGTCATATATAAAACTTCCAGCTGCTAATGCGAAGCAGCTAAATGTCCCCTCAGGCCACATGTGAACCTTACAGCTCAGGTCAGCTGTGACATTAATTCCTAATAACAGCATTTGTCTCCTTGCATAGTGCAACTGTGACATTAATTACCAGTGAGGTTGTAGGTCAGGCTCAGAACTAAGCTGCAAACCTAAAGTAATTGACCCCTTTTTTTGATAAAGCTCAAAGTCTTCTCCTTATTGATGCAGTTAACATTAAATTCAACTGTTCACCTTTTTAGCTGGACCCCTTTTTCTTTTGCATAATAAAGAGCAACAAAATATAAAATATAGCCTAGGATTATAGGAAAAGAACAAGACATACTTTGGAGTTCACAGACGTTTACACCTGCAGAAGGGTTAAAAAATAAAATAAATTAAAAGAAAACCACCACCATACCCCAAGTCCTGCAACCACAGAACTCTCAGACAGCCACAAAACCCTACCTCTTTGTCCAAGAGTGAGGACCTCCAAGCTCCTTGCACAGGCAGTCATTTTTCACTGTGTTCAAAATGGGCAGTTGAAGATCGGGGACATGTTGGGCACACACCTCTGTTGGGTGAGGATCTCTGTACACGAGTGAGTGTGTGAGAAACAGAGCTTTTTTTCTGGAATATATTTCCCCAAATCATCACATTTTCAAAACTTTCTGTCAATAAAATGGCCTTTCACCTTGCCAGGGGGAAGCAGAAAACTGGTACTTTCACTGCATCTTTCATCCCATTTTTTCCCCAGAAGCATGGGAGTATCTGGGAGAAGGTGGGAAAGGAAGAGAGTATTTACAGACAGCTAAACAGATTCTGTACTTTACCACACTACCTTTGGGATACATACAGATATGTATACATATAACTATATGTGTATATACATGTACTTATGTATTTATGTATTTTTTATATATGTATATTTAATGCTTCGTTGTCTCTGTAGAAATCCTCTGGCTCTGCAAAGATACTGCTTTACTCACTCAAATCAATGCCTCTAAAAGTCAATCCAAAATCCAATGCTGAAGGGTAATATTGAACAGCAGAAGAGGTAACACATAGCCTGGTACACTTTCTTCTGAAGAGGGTGGATGGAATGAAGGGGCTTTGATTTGAACCTCTGGTAGCCTAAGTTTATTATTTGTCTTACAGGGTTGGCTAGAACATGACTTCTTTTTCGTGTGTGCCAGCACAACTGTTATAGGCACAAGCCTGTGATTTTTTTTTTAATGATTTTTACAGGGTTTTATGCAAACAAGTCAAAGTAGCAGCCACTTTAACAGCAGTATTAATAAAGCTCCACTGAAGATGAAGGCTTATGGTCTTATTCAGGGACTTATACTAAATCCTTAAGCTGCTGAAAGACTGATTATATGTTCCTGGAATGAGTTCTCATTTCCTAATGGTGTCATTTTGTACTGTATAACCTGCAGTATATATCAGAGTGTCCAGTTTAAACCGGGCCATTTTACCTCAGGTGTATGTTCCATTCAGTATTCTGGGTATTTTTCTCTTCTTGCTTCACAAATGCATCTTCAAAAGGCTTGAAGGCTCAGCTGGGCTATTACTGCTAAGAAGAGTGCCCTTATTGCTATTTTATAGGTAGCAACGTGAAGGCTGTCAGGAGGAACAGTTTCTTTGGTGTCATACAGTGCGTCATGTTTTTTAGAAAAACTCACTCTTCAACTGTAATGCTTCTAAATTGCATCAATGCAGTGTTTCACAAACAGCTAAAGCCACATAAGTCAGGAAGCTTTGAATGTCGTCATCTTTACAGAGATGAGAAACACCTCTCTGAAGATAACATCTGCTTTTACTATCAGGTGCAGACATAAACTGTGGTAATAGGTTTGGAGGAGCTTTTGGATTTGGAATGCAGACAAGACTCAAGAGGAAGAATTCAAAGATGGTTTTCAAACACTTCATACCTGCAGTTACAGAAAACTATAAGTGCTGGAAAAGTAAATACTCATGTAGACTTTTTCCATAGCATGAATCAAACCACTATTCTGAGCTCAGTACCTGTTCTTAAAACATAATGCCAAAACATTTCTAGTGTCATTAAGAGTTGCAATAAAATGATGTTCCTTCTTAATAGCCAGGCACGGAAATTCAGAGCCAAAAAACCTCCAAAACACCAACCCCCCAAACCCCAAACAAAAAAAACAGGTACAAGAAATTGCTAAGACAATAGACAGTTATTCAATTAAAATACCAAATATAGAAGGAGCTAAAGGCATTAAGCGACATACTGTTGAGTGGAGATACATGTATATTTTTATGAGCAAGAGATTTTTTTTTTACAGGATTCTGTATAATAACATCCAGGAAATTTTATAAGCTGATTCTTAAAGAAACACCAAACCCGCATGCTTAGCAAGCTCTTCAGCAATGCTGACTGCCTTGTTTTCCTTACTTTTTCTTCTATCTTAAGAGCTTCCAACTTGAAACAGGGGAAGGGAAAGGGAAGAAAAGGTAGGGACTTAGTACAGTCTTGTTTATTCTTACTGCAGGGTACATTTCTTGTCAAATCCCATTATCTCCATCCTGTCACACAAGGCTCTCTCTGCTTTTATTTCATAGTGCTGTTACTGGCCAACTGTTATATATCTTCTTTTCCCATGTAAAGACTGCCAGCAAGTCTGATACATCTACAAAGATGGTCTGAATTCCATTTAAAAATTGCACTAAATTGCATCCAGAGGTCCCTTCCAGTCCAAATTGTTCTATGTTTCAAATTATCCTCCCAGACAAGCCAGTTTGCCTTTAAAACAGACTCATGCTTTGACAAGACATGGCTTCATGGCAAGTTTTATCTCCAGCTAACACTGGTGAAGATGATTCCTGGAAACTTTGCAGTGGAGCTGGATTTTCCCCCTAAGATTCCCATTCTGTTGACCTCCATTAAGCTCCATTTGGATAACCAAGTTCTGCAAATTGTAATCTGGCAGCAGTTGTTCTGAGTGACACTGTGCCTGAGGTGTTTAATGAGGTGAAGGAGCAGCCAGTGAATCTGTCTGGGGATATCACATGTGCCACGTATGGGAGGCTGTTTGAGCAGTTGTCATTGGCTGGCAATGGCAAAGTGTGTCTCCCTCCTAGTTCCTTCCCGTTTAGTTGTAGGTCTTGGTTCCTACTAACCATTATTGCATATATTCCATCCTAACTTGTCTATATGATAATTCCTGAATTTAAGCTTGGCCTTTTCTCACTCTTTCATCTTATTTGAATGTCTAGCTTCTCACCCTTTCATGCCTTGACCACAGTGCCTTGCCACTTGCTCATGAGTCCATTCTGCTGGTAACACTTACATATGGCTACTCGCAAGCTCACGACTTCCTTGTCTTCCTGGCAGACTAGCTAGGTTAGAAATATACCAACAATTTTGTTCCTTTGACTTAACATTGATAGTAATTTTTTTCAACTTTTCTTTTTTATCTCTTTCTTTTTTCCTTTTTTTTTTTTCCTCTGGAGCTTTACTAAATTTAATGACTGGCTGGATCAATGACAATTTGAATAGGGTATAAGAAGCAGCTCATTAATTTCCACAGGAAATATATATTTTTTTTTTTACCATTTGGTTTACTAAATGCTTTAAAAAATGTTATCTGCAAGGTCTTTTCAATATATGGTTGAGATTCAGTGAATTACAGTAACTTATCTTCAGATGAAAATCTTGCAAACATAAGACCCATCTGACTAACATTCAACACAAACCCCTTATTTCAGTGGAAAACTGGCTTCCCAGCTAGTTAAAATTCTGTTTCTGTATTTGATGGGTTGAAGTGTAATTAGTATGGGATGGCAGAAGCTGCATTCAGGCATAGTACGCATTCTGAAACCATCTCCGAATATCATGTAAATGCCTGTTTCTGTTAATTTCATTACTTATTGAAAGCCTTGCAAAGTTATCTTTTAAAGCAACATGGGGAAGCAGCAGCCTGGAGAATCTGTTGTGATTAACTCGGGATATTTCTACAGTCTCAACTCATCTATCCCCAAACTCAGCCTTCTGGCTGGTTCAGAAACATTTTTCTTTTTCATTTCACAAGGGCAAGGAATCTAAATTTAAAATTAATTAAAACCTTATACAATCAAAAACAAAACAAAAGACTATTTTAATCTTTTGAATAATAATAAGTTAATGGTTTAAGAGACATTTAGACAATGACCTTAATAATATGCTTCAACTTTTAGTGAGCCATGAATTGATCTGGCAGTTGGACTAGATGATCACTATAGGTCCCTTCCAAACGAGATAGTCAATTTTATTCTATTTGTATCTTATTCCTGCCTGTTTAGCACTGACCTCTAGCAATGTAACCTATATAAAAAAGGCAGGTGTTTGCTGACCCACTGTGTGTGTGTAGTGTGTAGTATGTGAGGAGGGATATGGGCTAAAAATTCAAGTCCATAGAAAGTCCTGGTGTAAAGTCACATCTGGGATTAATATTATGCCATGCAATCTTTTCTCTATCCTAAAAGGAGGCAGAAAGTGGCAGCCACTGTTTATCATCTGGTTTTCTGTAAGGGAAACAGTTCCCTGCTTCCCAGAAAGTGCTACTCTAACCTAATATCAATAATTTTTTGAAAAGCAGAACAAAGTTTACACCAGGGCATGCAAAAGTCCCCTGTGATGTCTGCGCTGATCATTAAAAGAAGAATAGCCAATAAAACGTTTTTAGCTAGTTGAGTAAATCATTCAGAAGTCTGGCTAAATAAAGCAGAAAACATATGACACACAACTTCAATGGAATGATGCATTCCATTGAATTCACAACATTTTGCCTTCACTTTGCAGTCTGTTCTGAACAATTAGATGATAGATGTGATCAAAATAGATAATTTTATGTGCTTTTTTGCTTACACTTCAGGTGTGGAGTCATTATAACAGGACAAAACTCTCATGGGAATTCCATGGAGTGGAGAACAAAAGAGAAACCTGGGAGCTGTGTACAGAAGGGTAATGTCTTTCCAAAAATGGTAAAACAGGCCCCCTCTATGTATGAGTAATGGGCTCAGACTTCTATACACACTCAAATACAAGGATATTCAAGCTTTCAGAGAATGAAACATACCAGCAGATGTCCAGCATCCCCAGGTGTGTTACAGGAGAGAAGTGAAAACGTAAAAGGAATGGATCAAATTGATGGGGATAAGGCTAGTGGTGGTCTATCCTTGACTAAGTGCCACTGGGGTCCATCCAACCACCTGTACACTCGCTAATCATTCTGAAGAATGAATAAGCCTGTTTCTGTGTAGAGTGAGATTAGAGAAAAGAAAATGGTGGAGACCTGTTCAAATAATAATTTCAGTCCCCTCTTATCACATGCAACCACAGCCCTTTCATAAGCTGATCAAGCTTCATCCTAAAAGTAGTTTGTACTTTTCCCTGAAAGTTTACTACTTTTATCAATGAGCTATCACTGGACTTCATCACTTCCCAATGTTTAAAATCAGTTTGACCTTGACTGAGTAACAGACCAAAAGTAGAAAAAACAGTGAAGTTCATTCTTGTCGGAAGACCTAGCAGCAACCTATATGTGTGTTGTAGTGTCTGCTCACAGTTTGCAGTAACGGTGGCCCTTAACTTCAAGAGATCGAGAGGGTTACATTGAAATCCATCTTATATCCCAGGGATTTAAATGTGTGGGAGTTGTTTCTTTCCTTTTGTAAGAAAGCACCACTTATATGTCACAGCTTTCTCTTTCTGTTATGCTCATTTTTCAAATGAAGATGGAAAAAATGGAACAGACTGTGTGTTTTAGCTTAGACTTTTCCAGCAGAGTATGTTAATTCATGTGTGCTGTAATGCAAAACCCCATTCAAATAACAGCACTTCCTCATTCTAACTTGCTGACATATCCTATAGGTCATCATGCTGAATTTTATTTCTTAGGATTGTGAACTTTAAAAATGAAATGTTTCACAACAGCACCTCAACATTTGCATTGTAATATGAGCATTGTGAGTACATCATAAATCATGTCCATGCCCTTCATACTGTAGTGCACATGGCATATTAAAACTGAAGGCTAAAATTGTCTTTGTTGAGCACTAAGCATACAAGTCAGACAATGAATAGAAAAAGGAATGTAACAACATTCACCCACTTTCAGTATAAATCCATCCAGCTAAAACTCAGAGGTATGTAAAGGAACTGTTTGATGGGTTATAGTTCAGTCTTTATGAAAATATTATTTCTAAAGAAAAGGAAAGTAGATTTTCAGACTTCTCTACCTAATCTGTGATGGCATCCTGGAATCAAAAAGTACACAGCCTGCAAAAAGGAGACACAGGACCAGGTCAAGCAACAATACTGGACCTAGACTCACTGACGCAAAGGCAGCACTGAGCATCCTGGCATCATTTGCGCCAGCAATCAGTGTCCTGCAGAATGTTCCCCTTAAAGCTTTAGCCTGCTCTCTGTGGGATAAAGAAATCCGAACAGTTTTCCCCTTGCAATTTTGAGGAATGCAACGCTCACAGGCCTCTGCCAGTTTAAATATGGCCTAATTTTCTCGGCTGAGGTTTCAGGTCATAGAGCTGAAGCTAGTTAGCATATCTGAGCTTTGCTGTTGTCTTTTATTTCCCTGCTGGTTTTGGTCAGGATCCCAGGAGAAAAATGAAAGAGGAGAAATGATCTTGAAGTTATAAGAATCAAATCTGAGGTCATGTTTGCACCTATATGCATAGTACCCCTTCAGCTGAAATCAAAGATGTAATATTTAACTCCACTTTGCAGAAATATAGTAAAGAGTGAATACCTTTGGAGTTGAATGATCTGAATGCTTCTTCCCACCTCTGCAACTTTCTTTCCAGCTGGCATCTGGAACATCACTATGACACAATATTTAGAATTGTCATTGGGTGTCCAGATCATAGGCAACTAGACCACAAATATCTGGGACCATAAAGTTCCCAGCAGATCTTGGGCTAAGCATACTGTGACTTAGTTAGCTAAAAATTGGATGTCCAATTTGATGTACTTAAGCATGTGGTGAAAGCAATTCACAAAGAGCTGTCATGGACTATGAATTGCAAAGAAAGAGGAAATTAAAATAAAATGTTTCCGGTGCTCAATTTCAGGAAACTGTGTTTCAGTTTGTGCCCATTGTTTCTAGTCCTGTCACTGGGCACCACTGAAATTAACCTGCTCTGTCCTCTTTTCATCCTCCCTGCAGGTATTTATGGACATGGGTAAGCTCCTTCCTGAGCCTTCTTTCCTTAGGGAATCCCAGGCCTCTCAACCCTTCATCATAGGAGAGATGCCCCAGTCCCTTAATCACCATTGTGGACCTTTGTTGGACTCTCTCCAGTATGTCCACATTTCTTTCGTAACTGAGGAACGCAGAACTGGACCCCCATTGCTCCAGGTGTGGCCTCACCAGGGCCACATAAAAGGGAAGGATCACCTCCCTCGACTTGCTTTGCTTAATGCAGCCCAGGACATCATTCACCTTCTTTGCAGCAAGGCAGCTAGGGCACATTGCTGGCTTATGTTCAACCTGGTGTCCACCAGGACCTCCAAGTCCTTTTCTGAAAAGTTGCTTTCCAGTCGGGTAGCCCCATTCTGTAACCTGCTTTTATTTGTTTGCTTGTTGTATTTTTTTTTTTACTGTTTTTTTTTGGTCACCTCTTTATTATACTCTTGCTTGGCTTAACCAAACCTATGTCATCAACCCCAAGTACAGAAAAAAGAAATTTTCAATCTGGGGATCTTGAGGGTTGGACTAGATGATCTTTAAAGATTCCTTCCAATCTAAATTATTCTGTGATTCTGTGATATTCACAGGGTAACATTTTTCACAAGAACTCTGATGACAAATGTTATTATGAATGTTGGGGAAAAAAAATCAACCAAAACTGTTTTTCTTTCAAGCTTCATTTCTCTGTATTGTTGCTGATTATTTGGACCTAGCTAAAGTTATTAAGTATTAGGATGTGGACAAACATGGCTAAGGGAGGCATGTGTTGCGCTATTTCCTTTCCTGGTACACTGTGGCATTTGGAGTAAAAATGAACACAGTACAGGAAGAAACTGCTTTTCAGAGTCAGCAGCAATGTTGTCTCTACAACTCAGACATGATCCCTTGAATAATATCTGAACCAGATTAGAAATTTGAGTATGGGAAGCCTGGGCAACCTGTGCCCATACTCCCACAGCAGACACCGGGGGAGAGGACAGAATGATCTCCATGATGCATGGCTTCATCCTGCTTGACTATGTTTGCTCCTGAGACCATGCCAGGCACTGCCAACCAGAAGAGTCAAGTAGAGATACACAAACCTCCTGATACAGTACCCTGAAGAAGGGATGGAGAATAACTGAGTTCAAGGAAAATAAGTCTGTAAAGCAGCGGTGGTATTCTTTCATTGTAAGATTGGTGTCCTGTTACTATATAAATTCTTTCTCTGTTCATCCTTGTTTCATGAGCAACCGTGACTTTATTCTTTCCTCTACACTGCAGACAGAGCTTTAACTTGTCCAGAAGGTACTAGAGATTGGTGTCTTCTGGATGTATTTGACGATACTGGTTACTCTGTTCCAAAAAGGATTTGCTGAACATAAATGAGTTAGAGAAGGATACAAGTAACACTCAAAGATTGGTAGGAGGGAGAGTGAAAGAATGTTACTGGAAAAACAAAATTCTGGGAAAAGACTGGTAGCATCATAAAGAGAAAGAAAATTATGATTAAGCAGTAAAACCAAAACACAGGATAGAGAATGCATCTAATAGTGTTTTCTTTCTCATAAAGGCAGGTAAAGAAGGGAATGGACCAAAATAAATAAATAAAAGAAAAAGATATATTTTTTTATTTTTTTTTAATTCAACACATTATTAGACTATTGACCTCTTTAGATACATTATACTGGTAGGTTAAATTTAAATTTAAATAAAAATGCCAATAACTTTTGGTTATTGGCACCGTACTGTTAAATTTTGCTCCAGCTATCCCTCTATAGCATAGCTGAGGAACTGATACAGGTCAGGAAATATTTCAATAGGCATTTAATAACGAATCACATCATCTTGGTGGCTGAGAGAGTTTGGTCTTACACATGGGTGATTCTGCAGAAGCTGAATTCAGAACCTTGGAACATTCTTGAGCACAACAGAATCATAGAGTAGATAGGGTTGGAAAAGACCTTACAATCATCTAGTTCCAACCCTCCTGCCATGGTCAGGGACACCTCGCACTAAACCATGTCACCCAAGACTCCATCCAACCTGGCCTTGAACACTGCCAGAGATGGAGCATTCACAACTTCCTTGGGAAACCCATTCCAGTGCCTCACCACCCGCACTGTAAAGAACTTCTTCCTTATATCTAATCTAAACTTCCCCTGTTTAGTTTGAACCATTTCCCCTTGTCCTACCACTACAGTTCCTGATGGAGTCCCTCTCCAGCATCCTTATAGGCCCCCTTCAGATACTGGAAGGCTGCTCTGAGGTCTCCATGCAGTCTTCTCTTCTGCAGGCTGAACAGCCCCAACTTTCTCAGCCTGTCTTCATACAGGAGGTGCTGCAGCCCTCTTCTCATCCTTGTCGCTCAGCAGCTCCATGTCCTTTTTATGTTGAGGACACCAGAACTGGACACTATACTCCAAGTGAGGTCTCACGAGAGCAGAGTAGAGGGGCAGGATCACCCCCTTTGACCTACTGGTCATGCTTCTTTTGATGCAGCCCAGGATACGGTTGGCTTTCTGGGCTGCAAGTGCACACTGCCGGCTCATGTTCAGTTTCTTGTTCACCAACACCCCCAAGTCCTTCTGCACAGGGCTGCTCTGAATCTCTTCTCTGCCCAACCTGTAGCTGTGGAATCCACATCCTTGTGTAGAGATAGTTATGGTGGCGGGGAATTTTCAAGGTTAAGTATTTAACAAGTTTCCTGAAGAACTGAACAGTTATATGGTGTCAAGGAAAAGATAAAAATAACACTAATGACAGAAGTCTCCTGCTTCAGAGTTTACAACTGTTCACAATGATGAGACATGAGAGAGAAATCTTATGTTGAATTAAACTGCAGCCACAGAGTGACATTTCTACACATCTAAGTTTAGCATCTAGCTAGGGTTGATTTATCAACAAAACAGATATTTGCTACTGTCTGGCAAGTCGTATGACCTTGCACTTCTCCATGAAGAATTTAAATGCTGAGATAAGAAAGAATAATATGGAAAAGAATGAATAAAAAAGAAGATAAAACCAGACAAAACCTTTCAGTGCAACTGATTTGATTTTACTTTACATTGGCATAGGTTTTCCTTGGAGAAGGAAGAGATGGGAACATTCACTAGTGATACATCTCCCTGGAAGAGCCACGCATTATGCTTGGAACGAAAATAAGCTTAATGCTATAAAGATTTGAGGCCTTTATTTATTCCATCCACACAGGTGCATGGAGCAGAGCTGAAGGCCTGTGATGGTTTTATTTGTAGATGATTTTGCCTAATGTTGGCTATCTTTGTCAGCATTTGATTTGAATGAGTTTATTCCCCTTGATGTGATTGCACATGATACGTGCAGCAGGCAAAAGTACACCGCTAATGCCATTGCTGTTAAATCTTGTTGCCCTTGCATCATACAAAATCCCTGTTCCAGCTCCAAGGCATATAAATCTATTTGGTTTAATCAATCATGATCACATTTAATGCAGTCACTAAGCAGTCACATTGGTGGCTTCATCGTTGTAGTTAGTGAAAAATAATGCACACTTCATGCATAAATGCCATTCTAAAGAAAAACATCACCAAATCTAGTTTTCTTTTAACACAGCACTGCAGATTTCCATGGTTCAGCTGCTGATTTTCAAGGAATGTAGCCATCTGTGAATAAGAGTCCATGCAGACCCCTGAAGGTAGTGACTACTGACATGGTCTCCTATCCCCACTGTGATTCACAACCCCGAGAACAGAGTTTGGTTTCAGGTCTTGACTGAGCCAGTTTAACTGGTCTTAGACACTTATTAGTGTCTTTAACTTCAAGCAGTCATATTAGCAGGAAGACTCAGAGTTCGAGTCATACACAGGGGCTCAGAGCCCATGTGTGTGTGAGGTTTTGAGCTCAGCAAGATAAATGTACTTTCTTCATCTGTGAATTCTCATAGGTCCAGATAGACTGATGTATTTAACTTAATTCTCTCTTGGAGTAAACTTCCATTAATTTGGGTATGTAATTTATTTATTGTCAAAGTGAAGCTGTATTGTGTTATTGCATAGCAACCATGCATGCACACTGAACAGTATATTACAAGACCCCTCATGGCTTGCTGGAAAAAATGGAAATGTGTGGCAAGAATTTCTGAAGCATTTTTGACTGAAAGACCTGTGTCTTTTGTAGACCATCACCCATTTTCGAGATGGTAAACTGAGGCATACAGGAGAAATCATTCCCCAAATGACCATGATCCCATGTCACCCAACACTCTGAAATTCTCATCACACTTCTCCCTGAACTCCTGTCTTTTTACTGAGCTCCCCTATAGACTGTTATTTTTCCTCTTCTGAATTAAAATGAGTTTCATACTAGATGAATTTCATACTAGACAAGTTTCATTACCTTGTTTATCCTTTCAAAACACTTGTGTATCTCAAACTCACAAAACATATCTGATTTTGTTTGCAGACGATTTTTACCTCCCATGAAATAACTACGAGAACGTTCAGTTTGATTGCATTCGTTTATTTGCCTATTAGTCTGTTTGTAGCTATAATAAGAAAGCAAATGATTCCACTGTATATTTTATTTATGTGATTTGTCTGAATAGTAAACTGTAGAGCCTGATTCAAATGCTAAAAATTATGGAGTCGTGGTCCTAATTGGAAACATTATATGGAGGATTTGCAAGCTGCAGAGCTTGCCTGTAGAATCGGACGCAGAATCTAAAATTCCTTCTTCTCCTTTCCCCGTATTCAAAGTTTGGGTTTGCTCAAATCCATGCAGAACACCTTTATTCACCCTAAAACCTTATTGACTGCAAAGCAGTTAGGATCCACCAGAAATAAACTGTCTTCATGTTGTTCACCTGTATCTTTCAGTAAATGTTTAATTTTTCAGTCTCCAGTGGGGTGCTGCCATCTTATAGCTCATTGGTTTGTGAACCACCCTTGTTGTACATGATGTAAAGGGAGAGCAGTGATAAAGCACCTCTGGCTTAAAAATCCTGTGATTTAATAACCAGGTGCTTGCCCTATATCATGTTACAGCATTTAACACAGCATCACTTTCAGGAACAGTCCGTATCTGCTTGAAGATTTTTGGACCAGCTAGTAAAGTGTGATTAAATTTCTCAATTTATTGTGATTAATAGCATGTAGCAGGTTTTGCAATTGGTTTACTTCTAGTATTTTTGAAGTAGAAAGGACACATTTCCCCTCCTGTGTTACAGGCTTGTAAGACATGGCTGTTACATTTGTTGCTTACATAATGGGAATACATTATAGAAGAGTTTTTAGGAAGGGGCTATATCCTGGCAGAAATTAAAAAAAAAAAAAAAAAAGGAGCCTGGGTTGGTTTTTTTGAAGCAGTGGTATATTTATGAGTGTTCCTGAGGATGTGGATATCAGATCCATTTCATAATTGTTTCTGTGTCCTGCTGTGTTGTCATGGTTTAAGCCCAGCCGGTAACTCAGAACCACGCAGCCTCTTGCTCACTCCCCGCCACTTCTTCCCCCGCTCCTGGAGGGATGGGGAGGAGAATTGGAAGAATGTAACTCCCATGGGTTGAGATAACAGCACTCCAGTAACTAAGGTATAATACAAACCACTACTGCTACCACCAATAATAATAATTATAAGAGGAATAACAAGGGGAGAGGACACAATCGCTCACCACCCGCTGACCGATACCCAGCCCAACCCGAGCAGCGATCTGGGCCTTCCGGGTAACTCCCCCCAGTTTATATACTGGGCATGACGTGCTGTGGTATGGAACACCCCTTTGGCCAGTTTGGGTCAGGTGTCCTGTCTCTGCTTCCTCCTGACTTCCCCTCCCTGGCAGAGCATGAGACTGAGAAAGTCCTTGGTCAGAGTAAACATTACTGAGCAACAACTAAAAACATCGGTGTTATCAGTGTTGTTCCCAGGCTGAAAGTCAAAAACACAGCATTGCACCAGCTACTAAGAAGGAGAAAAAATGACTGCTGTAGCAGACCCAGAACATGTGTGCAAGGCACTTTAAAAGATACTTTATTAGTATAAATGAGGGAAAAATCCTGGCTTATAGTTCACTAAACCCCCTATCTTGACGAGTCAGTGTAACTCTACTTCTTTCCACCTCCAAGCAATTATTCTGATCTATGGAACAGCACTGATGAATCAGAAGGCTTCTATTAGTTATATAGACATAATTTGCTAAGTTTTTATGCAAACAAATTATTTAGATATGAATTTATTATTAAATAGAGGAAGAATCAGAAACATAGCATGATTCCTGGCTCTGAAGGGGAATCCCGGCAAAGTAGGAATAATATAGACACCAATCCTTAAAGCTAGGGTCCTTAGTATGTGAAACAGGTTATCAAAAACATCTGGTAAACAGCACACAGCATGACATGCTCAGGCCTAAACGAGATATTTTTATTTCACTCTCCAAACCTATCCCACTCCACTCTCTGAAGTTAAACCAAAATTAATAAAAATAAAAATTAAACTATTGACCTAGATATCTGATAACACAATGAAAAGATATTCCTAATCTGAATATTAAAATTATTAATGAAATTAAACTGCTTTCTGAGAGGATTTGTCAGGATCTCAACTTTGAATTAAAGTGTTAGAATTAGTGTTATGCTTGGGAATAGATCATGCTCACCTGAGCTACAGATATTACTAGCTTGTATCAGAATTTGAATGCAGACACTTCTGGGCTTGTTTATGGTAGAAAAGACTTTTTTTCTTTTTCTTATTTTCAGGGCCAGCCTTTTGTTTGTACTTCTCTCAGTAGATCTCTAAGTTTTGTGCAGATGTCTTTCTCTGAGCTGAAGGGCTCAAAAAAATAGATTGAATAGCAAAGTCAGACTTCCATGGCAAAATTTACTCAGTCCAATTTATTCACTTATTTTATGACGTGTCATGTCCTGCACTCCTCTAAATGTCCTCATTAAATTTATTCTACCTGAAAAGCAGCCTAGGAGACAATCCACATTTATTTTTAGGTGGATCAACCCCATGATGTTGTTGCTTCTTTATTTGTACTCTTTTGTTTGTTATCAATTGTTACATAATTAATTTTCTTTTTATAAGTTGCAAGATGGAAACAAAACTTTGGGTTCTGGGTTTGCACAGCACTTCAGTACCAAAATAATAATCACAGAAAACCTCTGAGCCTGGAGTCCACAGTTTGGAGGCAGTTGTACCTCTTTGGATTCAGACCAGTTAATTGAGGGTAAAGTCTTGTTCTACTTTATATATATAAAATAT